>NC_056744.1:1737706539-1737779039 GCF_019279795.1 Protopterus annectens
ATATCTTATCTAAATTAGAAAAACTGGCAAACATCTCCCAATTCTTCATAATAACATTTTTTATTAAATTTGCATCTTTATTGTAGTTCATCAAAAATTCCCCTTGAAATGATAAATTATTTCTTCCTTAGTCACTTGTATCAAAGTATTGTTCCCATCACTCAGTTGCTTTATTTGATACAAGATAACATTTGTTATACCTATAATCAGTGTATACCTATCCTTCCTTCCTACATTTACTTCACTTATAACCTCATCTTTAAGTTGTACCAGCTATTTTATCTCTAAAGCACATTCTTTAATTTTATATATTCTTCATAAAAATCCTGTTCATCAGATGTCATTCTTGAAATTCTGATGAATTGTCCCTTAATTATACTCCTTTTCTGTTTATATATAAAAATTTGAGAAAGCATATTTTCGATAAACTGTTGATTTAAATGTTTGCCTATCATCAATTTTATTAATAATAACATCTAAATAAACCACTATTTCCTTTGTGACATTATATGTAAATTTAAGAAAATCCATAGTAGATCCTACATATTCTATAAATTCCTTATTTTTTCTTCCATATCCATCCAGAGAATGCAAGTATAATCAAGATAGCACTTATAAAAGTTCCAACATTTAACATATTTGGAATTATAAATATACTTCTGTTCCCAAATATGTAGTACTATACTGACATAACTTGAAGCACAACATGCTCCCATCGCCACCCCATTTTTCTGCTTAAAAATCTCTCCCTCAAAATAAATACAATTATTAATCAACACTGTCTCTATTAATTCTAACAATACTCTAAACTCTCTGAAACTAAATCCACCATTTTCAACCATACCCTGTTTAAACCATTCTAATCCAATATTATGTGGTATGACAGAGAATACATTTACTATATCTTTTATAACAAACATCATTTCTTTATTATATAAATTATGTTATATTCCTTTCATGAAATTCCAAGAATCCTGTAGTATACCTAGTTTTTTAGCCCCCAAAAATGTTCATCATAAAATCTATACATTTTGCTATTCAGTACATTTTAGATCTACCATCAGCCTAAGTGGTGGATCTATAGCAGTTTTGTGTACCATTGGGATCCCAAAAATGGACAGTATAGATGGTTTATCTGTCCATAAATAATGATATGTGTCAATATCTACAATTTTTTCTAATAGTAGATCTTTTTACATAAAATTAATATTAGAATAAACTCTGTTAATCTTGTTTTTACCCTAGAGTATTTAGTCTCATTACTCAAAATATCCATCTTTTTACCTACATATACTATATTATATATTATATCTACCCCTCCCGCCTTTATCAGGTCTTATAACTCTTAAATTATTATTCTTATTTAATTCTTCCAGTGATTTCCTTTCCTCTGGGGGTGGGGGTTAGAATGTTTTTTTTTGTATCCTGTGTAGCTTTCCTTAACCCTCTTTCTAACATCCTTTCAAAATTTTTCAATTGTGGGTGCAATAGTGGATTATATGTACTTTTCTTTTTAAGAGTCAACATCTGTCCATTTTCTCCAGGTCTTGTTGGGAGCAATAATTCAAACATTATCTTTCCTTATAAACACTTTAAAGTCTATTAATATCTTACTAGTGTCACTTTTTTATTGCAAACAACAGATTTGAACCCTTTCATAAACAAATTGAAATAGATGCCCTTGATCACTTTATCATTATAATTAAATATATTAAAGTTTTCATATGAATGCTTATTTCCTTCTTGTTGAATTTGCTCTTCCTCTAAGTTCAAACTGTTCACTTGCTCATTATCTCTATAACTAGCTAAACTCTTAAAATCTATCTGCTTTCTACTTTTGCCGTTCCCCTTTTGTAATTGTTAAAAGTCGCTTGTCTGTTTTTTTTTCATCCTTTCTGGCCTCCTCAAGGAAGGGAATTCTAAATGGTTATTTAGGTGAAAATTATCATATCAATCACCCTGCCCCCTTTTGTGGTGCAGATCAATCCCCTCTAAAATGTCTATCCCATAAAATTTACAAAATTCTCTTCATTAACCAATCCATATGAATAATAATTATTATTATTATTACAATTATTATGATTATGTGCTTAAAAATATCTAGGTCTTGGGTACCTTCTATTCTCCTCATATTCCATTCTCTTTGTTTCCAATTTTTAATTTTGCCTTCCCACTAACAATGCACCTTTTTTCATTTATTTTCTCTCTTATGTTATAACACTTTTGCTTTTCCTCCTCCACTGTGATTAACAAATCATTAACTACCTTATTATTAACTATTTGTATTTGTTTAAACAGTATTTCCATCTCTTTCTCATCATGTCTCATAATGTCCTTCATAATGTCAAAGCCACAACTATCAAATATTCTAAGCAATTGCTTATGAATGTTAGACCCCTCTTTGACATTGTTAGGATATTTATAAACCCTCAGTCCTTTTGGTACCATTTCCCTCTTAATATATTATTTCAAATAACTAGTATATAAATTCACTATTTTATACTTTAACATGACATCATATAAATGATAACTAATTAGTAAAACTGTGTAAATGAAAATTTATCAGAAAGCAAAGCTCTCACATCAGTTCTATTATTCCTCCTCTGTGTGAAATTATAGTGGCAAGAAAAGTCACCTTTTCTACTTGGCCATTGTTCTTTCAGGTATGCTCCCTCCATCATTCTCCTACTGATCACTGCCTCATTCCGATGTTCTGTTTGTCATTTAAAAATTTTAGGTAATCCAGTGCAAATGGCTTCATTTTCACATATCCGGACTTGGTGACCCTCATTTGAAATAATTTCCTGGTTACCAGGGATCTTGTCCATAGATACATTCATTGTCTGTTTTTTTTTAAATTATTAGTAATAAGATTAACAAGTTGGGTAAGTTCACCCATAATTACTTGTATCTCCTGTAATGATGATGGTGTTGTGGATGGAGCTGCCAATCTCAGTGAGGATGGTGTGGAAGGAGAGGACTGCTGTGGCCAATGTAAATTGTTCAAGTTTAAGGTAGCAGTGTTCTGGTGGACAGGATTGGAGTGATCTGAGGTGAATGGTTGGGGACTTTGAAACTTTTGTTGGTGTTTGGGATGGAGTTGTAGATAGTATGGATGGTGTGGATGGTAGGATCGCTGCGGTCACTGAATATCACCAGAGTGGCAAAGCATGGTGATTTGCATCTTGATCACTTGGACTCTGCTTATGCTGCTCTGCTGTTGATGTTGTTGCTGCTGTTGGTATTGCTGTAATGTTTTTGCTTTTAACTGTAAGATTTTGCACAGGAGCTTTGTGAAACATAATTTCATTCAACTGTGCATTTGCTGTATGGTCTGAATGACAATAAAGTTCTACTTGACTTGACTTAATCCAGTACTGTGGGAAGTTTCCCCAATTGGAAAACTTTCCTACACCTCAGAATTCTCCATTTTTAACCAAAATAACACCAAGCAGAACTAACTACAGCTCCCAACAACTTACAACTCCCAAGGAACAGACACTCTGGTATTCTCTGAAAGGATATATGGAAATCAGGGACAGAATGTCATGTAGGAAATAGGCAATGAAGAGGAAAATAAAATAGAGGTGAAAAGACTAATGGTAGCACAAGTGAAGAGTGTAGGTACCAGAGACTGAATAACAAGGGGCAAGGTCCAGACACTTTAAGAAGTTTAAAGGAGAAGAAAATGGTAGGGTGAGGAAAAAAGAAGGTGGTGATGTGCTACTAAAAATCATAAGGGGGATGGAACAGAGGAAAAAATAGAATAGAAATGAGAATCAGTAAATCATTGGTGCAAAATAGAAAGTGCACCAAACATAAGGATTGTACACAGCAATTTTGAATGGATATAAAAGCTAAGAAAAAAAACAGAAATTTAAATATATATCTCAGGTTTGTATCTTGTAACAACAGCATGAGTTAACCAAATAGTCATCACATCATAGATGTTGAAATCAGACTGCTACTCATTCTGCATTCCAGGCTGTTTAACGTGTAATGTAAATATGCTGATGACTAAGGTCACCATAAATTGTAATGGAAATATGTTGATATACTTCACTCACTAAATCTTTTACTTGAGAGTATGGGTATATGGCAACATAAAAATTGCTTACAGCATATTAGAAGATTTTCGTTCTTCTTACTACTATTCTTTATTTCTCATTTGTTACTCAAAAGACTGATTGATTGATTGATTGATTGATTGATTGATTGATTGATTGATTTGCCTGCTGACATGCTCTTATTGAATGAGGATATCAGTTTCATTTAAAGTAGATTATTTAGAAAATAAAGTTCCAGTACATATTTAGTTTTAATACACTTAAAGAACATATCTGAGACATTATGACATGGCAAATGATATAATTATGAGCAGTGTGAAATGAGACTATAATGCACCCTGCTTGTGTGCTGTTAATCGAGACCATAAAGAGAGAGTCTAATCATTGGTATCACATGGCAACAAATGAGGAAAAAGGATTGTAACATAACCATAACCAGTAGCTGAAACAAAATATCAGGAAATCATTCATATATATATATGTGGGTCCACTTCTTAATTTCGAAATATCACACTCCCAAGATTCATAAAATCAAATCCATAATCTCGAGGTTGTGAAATCATGAAATCTAGAAAGAAACAACAACAAAAAAAAAAGAAGACAAGTAAAACCATGTTTTTGCAGGGGGGCAAATCCCCCTGCACCTCTCACAACCCTGCAACTTAAATATATTAACTCAGAGATCGTGTCACAGTAAAGAGAATGGTAATAGACATTGCTATTAGTGCGGAAAGGGAACATTACCGTTCTTTTCACTGTAGTGTGATCTCGAAGTTAGTATATTTAAGTTGCAGGGGGTGTGGGATGTGCAGGAAGGTTTGCCCCTCTGCAAAAATATGGTTTTACTTGTCTTCCTTTTTTTTTTTTGTTTTATTTTGAGATTTCGAGATTTCACAACCTCGAGATTATGGATTTGATGTTATGAATTTATATATATATATATATATATATATATATATATATATATATATATATATATATACACATATGTATATATATAAGATGTTGTGATACTCCATTAATTTTTTATTGAATTAATGACTTTATACTTACGGCATTTTTGTAATAAACAGTAAATAAGATGTGTAGGAATGTATAAATAATTTTTTAGACAGAATAGCACATATATATGCTACACAACATCTAGAATAGACCAACAAAAAGCACTAAGACATTATCAATATTTATTATGTATTTACTCAGTGCTATTTTTTATTTATAGCACAAGTGCTAACTCAAGCATAGGAACAATTTATAGTGTCTAATTCACCTACTGTATTCTTTTGCAGTCTGGTAGGTAACCAAAAAACCCAATGAAATTCCACATGAAGAAAGAGAGGACATTCAAAATCCACTCAGAAGGCATATCACTCAAGAACTGAGAGCCTCTTGATATGAGGCAGCAATGCTATCTTTTCAAACCCCAGAGCTAAAAATATTTAAATACAATACATTTTAAGATAATGTGCTAATAATATTCCAGAAATATTAAAAAAAAACAAGTAATTATTTAATAAATCTAATAAAATATATGTGCTATTCATCAGTACTTATTCAATGCTGCCATCTTATGGCAAAAAAACCCTTTATATTCTTGGTTTAATACTTATTTATTAATCAACAAAAATATTGCATAAAATCAATGTCAATTAAATGTTTGTACAATAACAAATTAAGAAAGATAAGGAACAAACTTTTGTCAGTGGAAATGATCTCAGTTATAATATTAGTAAGATTTACTGGAGCCCCTTCAACTTGCAACTTTAATTGTCTTTCATAATCTCTTTTTTTCCAATCGGCTACTATAGTCTTCTCCTCTATATTCCATAATCACTAGATCTTTAATTAGTTTTATTTAAAATGGTGATGGGTAATTAGTAAATAGTATTAAATGAAAGTGCACACAATACCTGTAGTATTATTATTTGAGCACAGGATTGCTGTGTTGAATAAATTTTGTTAAATAGCAGATATATATGTAAGATGTATTTAAGTAACTTATCATTTCTTTTTAAGTCTTTTTAGTTATTTCTACATTTAGAGAATTTTAGTATTTGTAGGGCCGGTATTTATATTTGATCTGATGAAGTCTTTATTTTATTAGATGAAAGGGCTTATGTCAATGGTTTGCCAATGGCAATTCCATTCAATTTGTATTTTATTAGTTGGTCTATCTAAACCATAAGTTATACAAGGGATTATGAGGTATAGTAATCAGAAAAGGATAATGGAGGCCCACTTGGTAGGAGTAATGATCTTGAGACAATAGTGCATAGAAGATGGTGTCCCAGTGCAGTGTAGGCCAGATAGGTTGCATCTCATATACAGAAGTCTGAACCTTTTCAGTCTCCACACACCAGTTCACATTTATAACAGACATTGAAGATTGAAGTCAGAAATAACAGAGTTCACATGCTACAACAATTATAGTAAAAGGGAATGGAAAAAAAACAATAAAGCTCAAGGTCTGGCAACCAAGGACTACAAAACAGCTCATAATTATGAATACTGAAATATAAAGTCAAAAATGTTACATACCTAACTAAATAAGTTAAGAAAAAAGAAATATGACCTCTTGAAGAGGGAGATTCTGCATGTTGGGACAGGTAAAAGAAGACTTCTTAATTAAATGGATTGAGTTATTACATAAGTAGTTAACTAAAACATTTATTAATTTAATTAATGTAATTGATTAATTAGATAAAGAAATCATTGATTGGATAACTGGATCACAGAATAATTGGCAAATATGCTTCATTAGTTAGATAATTGCATAAATGAAAAATGAACAAATATATATTTGGATAATTTGATATTTGGCTAATTTGTTGGTTGTTGAATTATATAATGGTACAGTGGTGCAGTGGTAGCATTGTTGCCTCACAGCAAGAGGTTCTCCAGTTTGATTCTTGGCTGGTGCGCCTTCTGTGGGAAGTCTGTATGTCCTCCTTACATTTGTGATGGTTTTCTCCAGGTACTCTGGTTTCCTCCCATGTTACAAAAGGCATGCATCTGGAGCATTTCTCCCCAGGTCTCCACTGAAAATTGGCTTTGTTTTAAGTAGACTTCCTGGAAAACAAATGTTAAATAAATAATAAATTATATAATGTATTAATTAGCTTCTCTTTACTTCATTAATTGTGTAACAGAAAATTAATTTAGTTTTACTCCATAACACTGCAGAGACAGAGATAAAAAACTTGATTTAAGCCCTAAAATATCTTGGACCTGACTGACAACAATGTTCTTCTGCTATATGATATTGCACTTTTTTCTGTAGAGAATGCTGCACTGCTTCTTCAGTTGACAGAGTGAGCCATTGCTATCACTTTCTATCATTATGATGCAGGTGGCCACAGCCTGCACTTGAAATTGTTTGACAGCCATAAATTGTAGGTACATTCATGAGATGGTATTTAAAGAGAGCAGTCTCTTGACTAGGTGGTCTGTACTATTTCACTGCATTTAGCTGCACTTACTAGCTCTACAAAGTTTAACAGTATAGACTTCATTCACGCCCTTAGAACAGTTTGGGCTTGTCTAATAGAAGTGTGTGTTTGTCTGGAACTGCTACTGTTTTTTGTTCTGGCTTATTCTGTATTTGACAATGGTCAACAACTTTAAATTGATTTGATGTCTCCATTCCTTGTGGACTTTGATTACTGGATTTCTTGCACAAGTCAGCACTCTATATATTGCCTGGCTGCATTTAACTGAGCTCTGCAGCAGTACTTAACTTGGCAAGAGAAACTTCAGTCAAGTTGCTGAAATACCTGGTTTCCCCCTGACTAGATGTGCTGTGGACAGCAATCTTGTGTTAGTTGCAAATAAGCCAAGCATCCTCCACATTTAAAATAAATCTTAATCATTGAATTCCTATAAATCACCAAATAAGGGCAAGCAGTCTCCTCCCTTTTTAAGTTTTTATTAGATTTTAAATAAACAAATTGATCATGACAATATTTGTATTTAGAAATAATTTGTGAGCATAAAAAGAACAATGCGAACAAAAACAAACAAGAGCAACTATTTACCACACAACACTCATCATAGTCCCTCAAAACCTACACCACCAAAACACACAGATAGCAACACAAAACACACACCTACATTCATGGAAGCTCTCAATAAAAATCTGCTCAAGCAGCAGAGATCTCCAAAGCAGAAATGCAAGCAACCTCTACCCCTCCAACACAACCCAAATGACACATATTTCAGAAACTCAGTGTGCCACTCAACCACAGTCCATAAGCCATAACAACATAACCAACACTCTAGTCATAGATGACTCTATAGTCAGGCAAACTGATGTTCCACTCACCAGGCTAAACAAGGAGAAAGTTACTGACAGCTGCCTGTCAGGTGCCAGGATCTGCCACATAATGCATGTACTCAGGTCACGCCACAATAAGTCCAAATATGACTCTGTCATTGTCCGTGTTGGTGTGAATGACTTGAGATGTACCTCCCCTGACTACATAAAAAGAGACTTGGAGGAGCTCTCCAATCTTGTAGCCCAGGCAGGTATGACCCTAGCCCTGAGGAGCATCCTGCCATCACCCAGAATGCTACCACAGTACAAGGACAAAATTATGTCAATAATTGGCAAAGCTTCTGGTGTGATTCTAAGGGGATCCAGTATCTGTATGCCTGGGATGACATGATCGACAGACCATGATGCTTTGCCAGAGATGGCCTGCACCTGTCGCCCTTAGGATTCTGGATACTGGCGAAGGCTCTTGCCACCCCTATAGTGCCATTTTTAGGCAAGGTTCAAATGACAAATTCACCACTGTAACAGGTACAAGCATGCAAAGTCTGAGGGATAATGCTACTCAATGCTAGAAATCTAAACCTCAAAACGCATTCACTCAAGGTACTCCTTAAAATGGAGAACATTGACATCTGTGCAATGACAGAGACCTGGTCCAAGACTCCAGAGAGCACCCCTGCATTACCAGGCTATATTTTATGAAAAGGCTTTCCACCTGGCTGTGTTAATGCTGTTTATCAAAAGAGATACTGTTTTTTATGATTGATGATATAGAATATAATTCTAGTTCTTGTAGTCCAATCCCACTTGCTGTCCAGTCCCTTATAGGATAAGGCAATTCTTGGTTTGCTGGGGAACGAAAGAAATTTTAAAATTAATGTATTAAATTCTTTAATACATGTTATAGATGGAGATAAAAATAGTGATTGAATAACATATAAGATTTTTGTGAAAACAATCATTTTGATTATAGATAGTCTCTCTTCCATTCTGAAGAAAAAATTCTTCTATTTAATGGCTTCTTTATTCTGATTATGCTGCTAGTATAATTGTAATTTATTGTAAGATTAATTGTAATTTATTATATTATTAATGTTATCTATCATAATTATCCCTAAATAGTTCATTTTTCTTGCTTTGGCAATGTATTTAGTAAATCAATCACTTATCCTATCAATATTTTAATTTATGGGTAGTATTTTTCTTTTGTTATCATTAAAAGACAGACCAGATTTTTGGGAGGAACACACCAATTAACTTAAAAAACAGCAGAAAGGGAAATATCACTGTCAATCAGTGGTAGAAGAATGTCATCGACAAATAATTGGATTTTAGAAACCAAATTCACATTTATGCTAATGTCTCTTATGTCTAAATTTGACCTAATAAAATTATCAAAGGGTTAAATAATTAGAGTAAAAAGCAAGGATGAATGACAACATCCTTGTTTAGTTCTCTTCAAATTTTGTATTTAATCAGAAGTAAAAGTACCTATTTTAACATATGGAAAACAATTGTCATAAAGAAGATTTATAAGATGTGTAAAATTACTTGAAAAATTACATTCCTCTAAGACTAACAAAAGAACTTTCCAGTTGACAGAGTCAACAACAGTATTAATGTCTAGACTCATTAATGTTAGATTCTCTTTTGTTTTTTTTTTTACATAGGCAATTACTGTGATTATTCTTTTGATATTGTCATAGTATTTCTATTTAGAATAAAACCAGTTTGATCCTGATTAATCATGGAATTTAGAATATATTTTAATCTATTAGCATGAATTTAAAAAAAGTCCAAAAACAGAAGAGGCTCACCACAACCACTTAAAGTACAAAAAAACTCTTTAATACTGCAGCAAAGTAAGTGCTTTCACATTACAAGAACGCTTCTTCAGTCTTGAATAACTGCCATATAAAATCAGGTGTTTTAAATACCATTTAAAACCACATCTACCAATCAAAACTACAACCTAATTATAACCATTAAGGTACTATTTAAACAGTCACTAAAACTTTTGTAGAGTTTATAATATAACATACCTATGAGTATATAATAATTTTTTTATATATATAAAAAATACATGAATTGCCATGACTAATTTATAATCTACATTTAAAAGTGAAACTGGTCTGTATGAAGAGCAATCAGTTGAATCTTTCTTATTTGTTTTAAATTGAAGAGATAAGAGTAAGGATCTCTGTTAGTTTTTTTTTTTTTAATTGGAAAGATGAGTATATTTCCAGGAGGGACAAATTTTTGTTAAGTCTTTAACTATAGAAAAAAACTTTGTGTAATATGTTTAAGGCATCCTTTGGTAGTGACTTATAGAGCTCTCAAATAATTCCATCATTACCTGATGCTTTGATAGGTTTTAATTTAATTTGTTAAATTGATTTACAATTTCAGACATTGAAACAGGTTTATCAATTAATTTTACTTGGACAGCAGATATTTTTTTTCATTTTTGTTATAAAACTTTTGCTTATTCATTCTGAGGCTGTTATTACGTTATACTGATTGATTTTATTGTAATGATTTCTAATTTTTTAAAATATCTTCTATTTCCTTCACTTTTCCTTTTTTCTTATGTGAGTAAATCTCCTTTATATGGTTAGACTTACGAAGCAGTTTTGTTCTATTTGCTAACTTATGAATAGATTTTGGATTAATAGAGAAAATAATTGTCTTATATTTTTCTAAATTAATCATAGTTTTATAATTTAAAATTTCAAAATACTTAAGTAGATTATACCATTACCTATCTGATTTTCCAGTTTTAACTTATCAAGCTTTTCTTATATCTTGTGCAGTTCTTTGTTCCATTTTTTTTTTTTTCTTTATTGATAGTCAATTGGTGACTGCACCAAAAATATATGCTTTTTGTGCATCCCATAGTTACATTTCTGAAATATCTCTGGTATTGTTAATTTCTATAAAAGAAAGAATTTCTTTAATAAAAAAAACCTCCTTAAAATATTTTAAGCAATTTTACCAATTGTATTAGTATCCTTTGGTGACAATATGCAATTCAAATCTGCTGCTAGTATGATGCTGCCATTTGAAATTGTAATTACTTGTTCTAGAAGTTGTTCAACAGTTTTAATTCCTATTCCAGGAAACCAGAATAAACTAATGTTGTTGTTGTCTTTCGGCTTTTCCTGGTTAGGGGTCGCCACAGTGGAACTCCGGTCCGCTAATGATTGGCAGAAGATTTTCACAAATGCTGAGGTGCAAGCTCGACCTTCAACCTTCAACAAAGGCACACCCATTTACGCATGTCTTTTGCATGCCCACCCAACCGCTGGGAGGACATGTAGACTCCATACAGAAGGCACTCCCTGCACTCCAGCCGAGAATCAAATGGGAGAACCTCTTGCTGTGAGGCAACAATGCTACCTTTGCACCAGTATAAACTAATAAGGGTTAATAATATTCTCTTACTTTATTTTAGGGCAAAAGAACACAGCATAACTTTATCATGCTTATATGTGTCAAAGATTTTAAGCAGGGACAAAGAATTTTTCCATAATATATTGTGAACTAGATAATATTGAGAAATACTTAGTACTAAGTCTGTCTTTATCTCCTGCCAACAGGTATGTTTTTTGTAAAAGAAAAAATAACTTGGCAGTTAATAATTTCAAATATCTGTTCAGACTATCCATCTTCCAACCATTATTCAATCCATTAACATTTATGAAAATGCAATTAATAAATGTAATTTATGATACAGGTAACTGTCCTAACATTAAGTTAAGGACATGGAATAATATCACTTCCTTTGTTAAAGAACTACTTATTAGTAGTCTTACTGACATTAATATTTAAACATTTAATTAGATACATAATAATTGTTATTGTAGACACCAACCAAAACCAAAAAAACATTTACTGTTACTAAATGTTTACTTTTAAAATCCTTTAAACCTCTCATGGAGTCTAACACTCCTTGCTTGAATAGTTTAACCATCCAAGCAAATCCACCCATCTACTATTTGAAAAAGCCCAACCCATCTTTTTTCAAATAAACAAAACTGTCATTAACACCAAAGTGAACACAAGTCTGTATCCTTTAAAAATGGTATATATGTGTGAAAAAATAAGAGAAGTATTACATGTTCAAGCTGTTGTTTAACTTACATATTTCTCATTTTTATATGTTCACTAAAACACTAGTAGCAATGTTAAAAACACACTTTTATTAACATGTACACTCCCACCACACTGCATTTTCATCCCTCATTAGTAGACTTCATCAGATAAGACTTAACCAACTCAGTAGCACATGTTATACAAAAACCTAAACAGCCTGTCCAATCAATGCAGTCTGTGAATTATTCAATTAAGACCAAAACAATCAAACAGTTTCATAGTACCAAAAAACTGTAATAAATCATAAAATGTTTGTAGGACGTTTATCCTACATGCATAAAAAGCTTCTTGCCCCTATAAATATTAATTCAAGCTCAAAATAAAATAACGTAGTCATTAATAGATTAACAATCTGAGAAATAAAAACTTAAAAACATGGTAAAATAGCATCATCAAGTGGTCTCAACAGAAATACACTTATTATCAAAAATGTGTGAAGAAAGGTCACCAAAAAAATACATATAAATCTGCCTAAAAAGCATTTGATGTCAAACTCTGTTATAAAACATGTTAAAAAATGTAAGACATATGTAAAAAATATAGATAAATCTAATATATTATAAACAATAGTTTACATAAACACCTAAATAATTTCATGGATATATTTATAGCTTTGCTGATCTCATCCTAAGCACCGGGGCTATACTTATATTTTCATTTAAGCCAGGGAGAGTACTAGCATCAAGGATTTTTTGCCAAAATAACTCTCTATACTTCAACCTCATCTCCCAAGGTCCATCCCTCACCTCCACTGGTACTTTCTCAATAGCAAAGAAGGAAAACTTAGCCCTTGTGCATAACTTAGAATGCTTATATAATGCATTTCTTTCATTTTGTGTCTTAATATCATAGAGATAATCATAGATATGCCTTCTTAATTTACGCTCAGTTTTACCAATGTAAAACACCTCACATTGTTCACAGGTAGCCAATTATATCACCCCAAGAAGTGTTACAATTATTAAAAGTTTTTCCCACTATTTCTCATACTATATATATTATTCATACTACCAATAAACAACTTTTCATAATTCATTATGTGGGGACATTGAGAACATGCCCCACTTATTAAATCTAGCATCAGGACCCCCGTTATGTTCCAACAATTCTTTTATGTTCCAACTTTTCCTAAAAGTGATTTTTAATGGTCCTTGCTTAATAAAGGCCAAATCTGTCAATTCGACGAATTGCTCCCTTTCTTTTTGGAAACCCCCCTTTGCCATTAAGCTATCCCCATTAAATTCCATAACAAAAGCCCACTCAAAATTGTTTTCCTTCTCCCCATTCTTAACTGTGTTTAACTGCAGGGCCCCTTTATCTAGTAGAGGAAACAATCTGTTGCATCTTCCCTTCTTAACCTCAGTCTAAATGTTACATATTAAATTTAAAGGGTAACCTCTTACCAAAAATAGTTTTTCTAATCTCTCACATTCTATACCAAAGTCTCCATCATTAGAAGTCATTCTACTTTTTCATATATACCACCCCTTAATGATACTTTTTTTCCTGATGAAATGGATGGGCACTTTTATAATGCAAGAATAAATTAGAAAAAGTTTCCTTACTGTATACCTTTGATTTCAAACCTGAATCATTTTTTTTTCTATAGTAACATCCAAATAATTAACTTTTCCACTGAGGTGTTACAGGTAAATTTCAAAAATCCTGTAGTAGTCTCCATATAATTCATAAAATCACTTAACTTACTTTCCGTATCCACCCAAAATATGTATATATCATCCAGGAACCTCCTATATAGAGACCAGCAAGTTTTAAACTAAGAATCAAAAATTAACTTTTTCTCCCAAGTAGGCAATACAATATTGGCCTAGGTGGGAGCAGAATTTGTCCCCATTGCTACCACCTTTATTTGTTGAAAGAACTCCCCACTGAAAAAGATGTAATAGTTTTTTAACACCAATTCCATTAAGAGTAGGCAGACCCGAAAGTCATCATGGTTCCCCTTGCCCTTCTGTATGAGAGCTTCCTCAAAACATTCTAATCTCTCTGTATGTGGGATCACTGAAAATAAATCTTTTACATCTATTGTAACTAAAAGCACATCTTTGATAAATTGTTCAGGTATAATACTTGCAAGGAAATCCCATGAGTCATTTAAGATTTTGCTCTCAGTTCTCCACAGAGCTTTTAATTTTTTGTCCAAGTATTTTTCTAGTGGGGCTGTCTTAGATCCTTCGGTTGATATTATAGGTCTTGGGGGGGGGGATTTTGTACTATCCTTATGTACTTTAGGGATACCAAAAATTGTAGGTATCTTTGGCCTGTCATTTGTCAAGTACTTGTAAGTACCTAGGTCAATTAGTCCTTCCATGAAAAGATCATTTAAGACCAACTTAAGGATTTTAGAAGTGATTTTAGTGAGGGAATGGGGAAAAATAAAAACACCTTTAAGAATACTGTTTTTAATAATTATATTCCCAACGATGAAAGGGGTGAGAATTTTTCTAATATAAGTGACTCTTTGGAGTACGCCCACTCCACAGATCAGAGAGAATAAATATCAAGGATACCCCCCCCAGTACAATCAGGATTTTTACCACCAGAGGGGTGGGTGGAGGAGATAAATAGACCAACATATTTTATAAATGTAGATGTGATCCTGCCTGACTATAATTCAGTGTAACATTTGAGGAGTTGTTTTACCATTACTAATAGTACAACCTGAACGTTGTTTACATTATTAGAGCATGGGCTTTGATAATATGTAAATGTTGTGCCTTACCAGATTAATTGTAATGTGTTTGTTTTTGGGGGAGGGGTATTATTCCATTCTCTGATGATATATTTCATGCTATAGTCAACAAATGAAGGGGCTGTGATGCTTGGAATAGATTTTAAAAAATCTCATCTTATAGATTTGTTATATGTGTTCCTTAGTTATGATAATGAGATGAAACACTTTCAGAGAATTAGAGAAACATGTTATCTGGTTACAAGATATATTCGTAGAAAGTAGAATTAAATGTGTTTTTTTTTTTTTTTTTCTCTAGTGCTTAGCTTTCTCTGGTAAACAACTGGAGCTTTGTGAAGTTTCTCACCCATGGAGAGAATCAGGGCTATTAACAGCTTACAATTTTGATTGGTGGACAGCTTTAGAAGGTTAATTTAAATAATAGGTGGAATCTATGAATAATGCATTAGCTCAAATGTCACTATATTCTCAGTTGAACAAGTCAATGAAGCCATAAATTTGTGAATGGGAAAAATACAATAAGACACTTAAACTGTGATTTCTGGCTAACTTAAATTAAAATCTAACATATTGTACTGTTAAATCATCATAGCTTAATAGTATAATTCACTGTGCTGTAGTAGGTTACCAAAAGTTTATTTTTTTCTCTTTGTAGTTGATTAGTTCTGATATCATTTTTTCAATGAAAAATAAGCATATGGGCATACCTTTTCTGTTATATAAAGCAGCATAGTTTGTTAAATAAGACAAACAATAAGGAAGCTATGCAAAGCATGTAAACCGAAGATTTGGTGAATATTATATTTACATTAGTAAGTGTTGCTCTTTTTCATTTAATAAAAAAACAAAATAATGCTGCATATACTGTGATATATTCTTGAGACATTTCTTGAAGGCACATATTAAGCTGTGTCATAGATACATGGCATTAATAGCAACACAAACATAATAAGACATTGGCAACCTTTTTATTAGAAGCTTGATGTTAATATCATGAGTATGTTATCATTAAACTTGAAGTTATCATATACAAAACAAAGAAGGAAACAAACCTTATGTTTAAAAGAGATAACACAAGATGTGTTAATTATAGTAAACTGCTGAGCACATAGTAATAGATTATTGCTTAAATGTTTCATGACATCTGTTTATCTATTATTATTATTATTATTATTATTACATTTTTACTGAATAAAAATAGATGATCTGAGTAGGAAATTGTTCTTTTTGTGAGGCACATAATAGGAATCTTTAACTGCAGTACATCAGTTTGTCACCTTTTCAAGATGACAGTAGATGAAATTCAAGATTGTATATCAGTAATGGCACTGATCGACTGATCTACTTAGCAACTTGTTCTTGTTCTGCTTTTTATATTGGCCAAACTTCACATCCCTTGCAAATTCATATCTCTGAACATGAGTGACATTAGAAATAAAAGACTTTCTAATGCCTTATACAAACACTCTATTAAATATCCTGCAGCACAGTTTAGATTTAGAATTATTGATAGAATTGAGAGAGATAAGGTTAACAAAATGGGTTGTCCCGGTCCCCTTCAATAACACACATCACCCCAAATGACATTTGACAACCTTTATTAGATTTCCATAACATAGCTTTGATCACCAACTTTATTAATTGCAACTATTCATGATATAATTGATTCTAAATACAACATAACATCCTTGTAATATTAATCAGGGCAGCGTACCTACTCACCCTGCCCCAGTAAGCAGCATCCATACCTCTACTCACTTACTTTACTAATGAAGCAGCATCCCATCTCACTTCATACACCATTAATTGTAATGTTATTCAGGGCAGTGTACCTACTCACCCTGCCCAACAAGCAGGGTCCATATCTCTGCTCGCTTACGTTACTTATGAAGCAGCATCCTAACTCACTTCATACACCATCCATTGAACTACCTTCCACCAAATAAGAACCATCCTTACCTCAGCTTACTTATCTATTCAGCAAGCTTCCTCCAACTACTCATTTCCTTTCCCCAGATCCTTGAAATGAACATCCAGACATCAGAGGGGGAACAGAAGAGGGCAAGTCTATTCCTCTTCTCCACCAACCAGCCCGACCAGGCTGTTCCCCTTCCCTTCTACCCAAAATTGTTCAATCCACTTCCCATAAAGGAAAGAGTCAAGGCAAACATCATTTGGTGTACCCATCATCTGTAAAGCACCTTAGAATCCTGTCATAAACCCCTTTGCCATGCCATCACTGAAACACCCTAATGAAATGAAATAAAGCAGGATTACCATGTCCCATTATAACTCTGGAACATCCACACCAAGAGAACACATACCATTTTAGCCTGTTCCCTTCAAAGCTGCAATCATGTCTCAACCTGAATGCATTGCCACAAACTATAACCCCTTGAAGTCCAGATGGCATCCAGTCAGACTAGTAGCAAGTCTCTCACCCAAGACCCTGTTAACCGTAGCATATCATCTTAGCCCACCCACCCATTTCTATATGTGCAGAAGCTCCATTACCATAGAGAATAGTCTATCTCCAAAACTTTAATGTCCTAACCTTGGATGGCAGAATTCAGCACCCCTTAACCTAGTTCCTGAAAACTCACCTATGCTCAACAATGAAATACTCTACGTGCCAAGCCATAAACACCTCCAGTTCACTCATTACCAAACCATTCTTAACCCCTGATTGTCTATAACCTTTCTCCTCAAAACATTCCTTATGTTACCTATACCAATAGTATCCTACAGCTGCCTTATCCTGCAACCAGGCTTCCTTAAACCTCCTAACTTCCCCATAACAACGCACCCAGTTTCTAAACTACCCCAACACAGCCACCTACCTACCATGCTTCCTAAAACCTTATCTACAAAATTCACCCAAACCCCAAGTGAAATGATCCCAAAGACATGCATCTGGAGCATTTCTCCCCCGCCTCCGGTCAAAAAAACCTGTGGAACCTAATATAACATTCACATCCGGGTCAACAAATAAAATAAATAAAATAAATAAAAAAATAAATAAATTGTGCTATCCTGTAAAACATTAACCTGGTATGTATCAATAATACCTACTCAAGAGACAAACCTGTCAACCCCAAATTGCCACCCATTATGAACAAACTCCAGCATCATGTCAAACCCTCCTTCCCCTTTCCCCCACCTATGGTTCAAACAACTGGATGAGTGAATATGACCCCACCAAGGTTCCAAACAAGCATGGATTGATTTCACTGGCTTGCAGAAGCCGTAGGGCTGTAGCCCCATATGTTCCTGTGCTCCTATGAACATTGTGACCCTACTCATCCCATGGGATCCTCACACTCCCCATAAACCATCTGACAGTTTTTCTCTTTGGCCCCCTTTACCTAACTTTTCCTTACTTGCCCCCTATACCAATACAATAATCAGCTCCCACTAATTAAACACAGAGCTCAAACATGGCTTACTAAGATGATTACTCAGACCCTCCTTGTGTTCCATTCAAGTGGCAAGAATGTCCATCCTATCAAATCACCTTTTAAATCCTCTTTCCAGGCCACAGCATGATGCCTTCTGCACTCCAGCAATCTGCAAAGAAAGAAACAATGATGCATTCTATATGCACACATACCATGATTACTTAACATGGAGGCACTGACCAGGACCCCTGCCACCCCATCAAACCCTTACCTATGGCCAATGGCTGTGCCCCCTTACTATTGAATGCAAATGCCCAAAATCAGGAATAACTTTCAACGTTAATCTAACATACTAACAGTTAATAGAACAAATTGTACAACCTATTAACCCTGATATCATAACTCAAATGCCTGTCCTTCTCTGAGTAGCAGAGTAAAATCCTCTACCAAAACTCAACAACTTTGACATCCACTTACTTCCATCAGTAACTGTTGCCCACTTGTGTTCCCCTTGTGTAACCTTCTTACTTGCCACTGCTTCCATCATCTGCAAATTCACTGTATCGCCACAACTGGTACTATACGCACCAACATCTACAAAGAAAAGGACAAAATTAAACTCTAATAGTAATGAGCAGGCTCCACCTTATACCCACCTATTCCCACCTATTCCAAATTACAGCCACAGCATTATACAACCCCATCTGCAAGAAAGAAAAAGACATGTAAAACATCCAAAATACATAAGACACATTCCAAGGCATCTTCAAGGACAACCTATCCTGCCAACCTGGGAAGAAATGTACCACCACCCATCTATGACAAGGCAGCCCTAACTGAAACGATGCGTCCCATGACCCTATGAAATACCCAAGATAAATTTAACTACCAGTCGAGTATGCTAAAAGTAAACCCCATACATGAAGGGACCTAGGGGATGAAGTTGTATATGTGTCTTGTATAAAATAGCCCACTTAAGACTCAACCTTGCTCATAATATATTGTGAAGTCTGTGCTGTAGTCATTTGGTTGCCGTTAATAAAAGTTACCTTTTGATATTTTCTGACTTAATCTAATGCCCAATAGGGAGTAAATAACATAGGATCATAAGATCATAGGATCACAGGAGGTCACTAGCCCAATGGCCCCAGGGGCCTAAGTCTATTTACTTCCTAACAAAACAGCAGACTGCATTCAAAACAAAACAGAAAGTGTTTCAACCTGGCAAACTGATGACACTCATTTCTTGCCCCTTCAAAGTCAAACTACTTCCGTAGCCATGCAACCTGTCTCACATCCTGTCCGCACTCCCCATGGTAGTACTACTCAATACATGACCCATCCAAACAATTACCAGTTCACCCCAAGCCTCTAACCAGTTCCAACCATACTCCAAACACTAAACTTATCAATCATGCCTCCCTGAAATGTAGAGCATTGATAACATGACAGGCTTAGCACTAAACTGAATTCCTGTAATGCAGGAAATTTAACTTTAATACAGCTGCCCTGAACCAAAGCTATAATTGAGTTTTAGATTAAAGTCCTTCAGGTAGACTTCCCTCATGCCCCCCGCGCATGCGCAGACTACCCCATTACCTCAGCAAACTCTGGAGTTTCACCTAAAGCCCTCAAGGAAAACTCACTGCTCTCTCAACCTCCCTAACATTTGAAAACTACTGACATCATAACCCTCCCAATGAACCGCAATTCCTCTGCTGACAAAACCAAATGCTCAACCCGAACTTGGGACAGTCTAATTTTTTTTTTTTTTTTTTTTATATAATAGACCTAGGATTAAATTAGTTCCAATCATATTCTTTTAATTATAATTTTTACCAGAGACCAAATTTTATGCAATCAGTAGCCTCATAGCTCTCACTGTCCCTGATGTTGACTCAAATTTTTTTAACTCTGTCCCTCTTAATCCCTCCTAAAACTTTGGAGGAAAGGTGGTGAATTACACTTGAGTAATGACAATAATTAAGAGTTATAAACTTCTTTTACTGCAGAAAATGTGTATTAATTCACATGCTCTGATTCTGTCAATGTTTCAAGTTAATAGCACTAATATTTTAAATGTGTCCCTGATTGTCCCTGAGTTTTCTTGACTTGTCCCTGCTTGTTGATTTGCAGCCTGGATTTCAGTAGAACAGGTCCCACACATCAGTATGAATTTCTTGGAGGTGCGAAGCCCGAAGCCCCATTTTTATGAAAATTGGACTGAAACATGAGTCAAATTCAGAGCATACAAGAGCTAGAACATAGACTAATATTCTTGTATTTATGTAGTGAGATCCCAGTACTCCAAGTGTCAACTATAAATGACACTAATAAGAAACTCTGGAAGACACGGGAAAAGACACCACCATGCTCCTCCCTGCCTCTGCCAGGCAGCAACCCCCTGTAGCATAGGTACCACCATTCTACAAAGAACCAGTTTAAAAGCACCAAACCATAAAACAAATCCCACAATACTCAAACAAGTGCTTCCAAATCATTTGACAAACTGTTCTACCTGTATTTTCAACCATCATTCATGCCAGATTACACATGTACTCTCCAATGCCCAAGCAGCCAAACCAACCATAAGGCAATGTCACTATTTCTATTTCCATCTCTTTCATTTAGGCAATCATGAAACTGAAGGAAACATCATCACTTCACCCATGCATCTCCTACTACTATTTCCTGCCTTTCCAGTCATTCTGCAAGTATAACGCTGACAGCCAGTCACAATCTAAACAGGCCACCATACCAATTAACATCACAACCCCCATACAGTTCACTAGGAAGTCATTGTATACATTTTTCTTTTTTTTTTTTGCTCAACCATGCCCCATACTCAACCCCTCTGCCATGCCCCCCTCTGCGATGAGGTACAACTAGTCACAATCAAACTGACACTGCCTGTCAGGTGTCCACCTCACCAACTCATTCTGAGCCCGTGAAATCTGCCCAGTACAGCTGAGCCATTACTTACACACATGCGCAGCTAATAGCCGCAACTGTTGTGTAACCTCCAAGCCCACGAAGAGGCTTCCAGTAGATCTTCAAACACCAAAAGCTGACTCTGACTGTCAACTCGAATTAGTCGAGGGATGCAGGTAACAACGAAAAGTCACTTTAATCGACTCTTACTGCCATATACCTGGAAAGCTCACAAATACTGTGCAAAATCCGTAAAGCAGTCAGTCTCATTGAGGAAGTCAAGCACCGGAGTCTTCCCATGACGCGCCAGGAACCCCAACCTCTTTGCTTCACCAAAACTCTGCTCCGTTTTTTTTTTTAACGGACAATTATCTGCACAGTTCCTGTCAGCTCTCAACAAAGAACATCTGAGGAGCCTAAAATAGGTGGGTGGTCAAATCCCTGTGTTTGGAAACTTAGCCAGAGCCCACAACTAGTGAAAATGAAAACAAAGCATGTCCCCTCCAACCACAGCAGTCTAGAGTGACCACCAAACCATGGCAATCCCCAAAACCACACCCTGCAGCCCAACCACAAAGCAAAAGGGGATAGCCAGCCAACACCAAACCATGTACCCGCCAGCCAACACTAAACATTTCATATATATATATATATATATATATATATATATATATATATATATATATACACAAACTAGCAATATATACCTCACATCCACAGACCACATGCCCCCCAACTTGCACCCCAAGGCCTACCTTCCTCACAGAACACCCAAAGATCATCATGGGCGTACCTCACCTTAGCAAGTTCACGCCAAATGTGACTGCTTAGACTAAACCTCTTAATCCCCTCCCCATTATTATCTCACTTCTTCCCAACCATCCCTGTCTCCACTTAACCCTTTCACCTCCCCAACCCACTTAACTCCCCTTAATACTAACTTAACCCCCTCCCCATGAAGATGTCCAGGGACAACTTAGCTTGTTGCCAAACTTCATTTGTCATATTTTACTAAATCAAAAGGAAAAAAGTTGGATAATTAGATTGGGGGTTTTGTTTTCCCAGGACTAAATGAGAATCTGTAAACTAACCAATGAAAAACCTTTCTGCTTGCTACTCTGTGTATATATTTTGGCATGTGTTTGTCCATAAAGTTGTTGTCATTGAGGAAGGCAAGTGTTTTTACTGAAACTGGTCTGATGTTATGGGAGTTGTGCTTTGACACTCCCCTGCATGGAGTTACCACAATAAATGGTTTGACGCTTTGAGTGCTGTCCATTTCTTTTTTGTTTTGCTATGCAGCTTTGTGGCCATTTGTGCTTGCTGTACCTGCGGAACTTGCTCTCTTAGGTAGTTCTGTTGGTTTCCACTGTTGGTGCTTGTGTGTGGAGCTCCTTGTATCAGCGGTGGAGGCATGAACCTGTAAATTGTTTGTGCAGCAAGCTTCTCATTTGGTTATTCTCCGTTTATCTTTTGGAGTGACGAGCTGACCTGTTTTCTGACTGTGCAGTGCTTTTCTGGGATGTGGAGTGTTTGCACAGGATATTGAGTGGCTGCAACATAGTATCAATAAGGCCAGTTACAATATTTAATTCAACGCTCATTCATGTATATGGAAGGCTACAGATTTTCATTCTTTGGGGACATTCTGATTTAATCGGATGATGAACGAGATTTCATGCTTCATGTACTGTTATATTTTTGTGAGGAACAACTAATGGACTTGACTTTCCATTTTGTGAACCATCTTTATGCAGACAAACTTTATTAGTTGTGACAATAACATATTTTTTGGTAATTTGGATGAGTTTAAGGGTTCATCCTCCCAATCCTGATATATAAAGGCTGATGGTATTTGGTAGCTAAAATCCTGTAGATGGACGTTTCATCTTCACCTTTGGTGTGATGATACTAATGTGGGCTAGTTGTTGGCTTTGGATGTTGATTTTGAGCCAGCTTTTGCTCTGGTTTGAGGTTTAATGTCATTGGACTGGTTATGGACTATACTTTTTGTATAAAATGTCTTATGTTAATAGATATAGTATACAACATATTTGGAATTTATAGGTATTTTTGATAGCAGGGACATTTTCATTGTGTTTCACATACATTTCATTATGTGTGAACTATGGTACACTATTATTTGAATTTAGATCATCCAAATGTCATTTGTATAGGTTTTTTGGGTCTAGAATTTTGTAAGTGGTTGTGCATACATGGATCTGGTAACTATACTACAGGGGCTATCAGCCGAGAAGGATGATTTGCAGGTTTTTGGACTAGGTTCAATGACAAATGGTACATGTGAAGTGGTTGATAATGACCCAGAGACTGTATGTAATCAAACTTTTCGTAAATTAACTAGGAGTATGAAGGGGCTCAGGACTAATGTGTGGCACCTTAAGCTTTTCAAAGCTTATAAAACCAAAGGTATTACACCTAGGAGGCTTAGGATATGTATCCAACCTTTAGTTATTAATATTGATGATACCCTGCTACAGGAATGGACTAAGGCACAACAAAATGCATCTGTGGGTTTTGTGGAAATTCTGATTTCATTTTATGAATGTATGATTGTTATATCTATGTCGGACGTAAAGTCCATTTGAGATAAGGTTAAGATTTATGAGGGCGAGCCCTACTATGTCTTCTGTTTTCATAAACTTACCAAAGAGCACATTACTTTACAAAAACAACTCAAGGAAAAGAAGATTCAAAAGGTCAACAGGGATGTGGGAGATTATAATAGGGGTAAGCCTTTTGGCTACCAAAAATGTCAAATTTGCAAACCAGGATTTTTTACAGAGAAAAAGACACCAGTCTATTTTGAAAAAAACTAAGGGCAGTACCAGTGAAACATCGGGGGATGAGTCCTCCTCCATCACTGATACTGAGAATGACCACACTCATGGCTCACCAGCTACAAAAAATGTAAAAGAAATAACCCTTTAGGACCAGAAAATGCCGGGGTGGAAGGAAGCATAAACAAAGCAGGAAACAATGATACCATGTTAGGTGGTATATGCAATGTACATAACATTTCTTCAACACAACTGTCTGATGCAGAAATACAATTGCTAATCAAAGATTTTAATTTTGTGCCTGTTTTTTTTTTTTTTTCATGAAGATGTTTTGGCCAATGATTTAATTTTTTTTTTGCCGTTCACTCAATCTCAGGTTACATTTTGGTGGTGATTCCCTTTCTCAAGGATCTACTGAATTTAAATTTCATAAATCTTCTTTTATGCCCACCCTGAATAAATATGTATCTACTTTTCAAGATTGTGTTCTCAAAGATTCAAATTTTAAGACATGGGAATCTAAGATATTGCAACACAATCTCTCTTCTATTGAGCTGCAGGCCTTAACCGACCCCCAAAACAATAAGTATTTAGTCATTCTACCAGCAGATAAAGAAGGGGAGGTTGTTGTTATTATGGATAGGTCATCTTACCTTGCTGAAGCTCATACAGTTGCTTGATTGCATGTTTTACATAAAAATACCTATGGATCCTACATTATGTTTTAAGAAAGAAATTGATAGTTTTGCAAGGTTAGCTTGGAGGAGGGCATTATTAATAAATCGGTTCTGTTTCATCTTACAGTGTCTGATCCACAATGACAATATTTATATTTATTACATAAAATACACAAAGATTGTATAAACCCACAGGACTATAGTTTTGGGCAGGGGCTCTCTCACTGAACCCCTGCCTGCCTTTTTGACAAATTTTTAAAAACATTATTATGGGATGTGAGATCCAGGATACAGGATACTACACAATTTTTGAAAATAATTTAATTTATGCAGTTGGAACCTGGATGGCTTATGTATATGCTAGATGTTACAGCCCTTTACACATATATACCTCACTGGCGGGTCTTGTAGCACTTGAATATTGGCTTAATAAGGTTCCTTTGTATTCTTCAGGATTTAACACCTTTCTTATTTGTCTTACAAAACACATCTTGACCAAAAATGTGTTTCATTTCAATGGGGAGTGTTACCGGCAAGTTATAGGTACTGCTATGGGAGCATCTTTTGCTTCCATTTATGCAGACCTGTTCATGGGATACTTGGAAGATCAACTCATCTATGATGTGAATCACAATATATTTCTGGATGAGACTGACATCTGCTGGAGATATTTGGATGACTGTTGGATGGTAATGAAGGTCAGAGAGTGTTTATTTAACTGAATTTGTTGAGTATTTGAATGATAACAAATGGGGCATCCAATTTACTGTTCACTATCATGTTAACCAATTTAATTTTTTGGATGTAACAATATTCAGGGATCTAGATAACACTTTGAAAAGCATGTTTTTTTGCAAACATCCAGAGTATAATACCTTGCTACACTCTACGAGTTTCCATCTACATCATATCATCTGGAACATTCCAAAATCACAATTTATATGCATGAAACAGAGTTGCTCTTCTGATAACTCTTATAAACATTATAAACAAGGTCTTACTAATAGATTTATAACAAGGGGCTACAAATATGATAATATAGCTTTAGCCAGTGACTGGGCATCTAAATAACAATAAAAATGCAAACCAGTCAAGGAAGACGTAAAAGTCCACAGTGGTAGATTATACTATACAGGATAAGAAGAAAACCCACTGGAGCCACCACAAGAAGTTAAAACTTTATTTAACACATATATAAGTTCTTTTGAGCATTATCTCTTCAGCAGACATAAAAACAGTTACAATCAACCATATTTAAACAAATAGCAACCAATTAGAATCAACAGCAGAACCTACACCCCTTCAATAAGGGTTTTAAAGGAATACAAGCATTTAACCCAGGTGAATGGTTAGCTTGCAATTCAGCTATCCATCTTAACTCAGCTAATTCAGTGCTGTGTACAATGACATCCCCCTCATGCTCACTTATTGAATATATAACACCATAAACTGAAATCTATGCTCTTTATTTGTTTCAACATATTGATATAGAGCATTACTTCTCAAACATAATCTGTTGTCACTCATATGTTTCAATATGCATTGTTTTAACATTATTTTAGTCTTCCAAACATAGAATGCTTGGCATGATATGCACTCAGGTAAATATACCACATTTTTAGTTCTGCAGTCTGCATGTAATCTAGGTGTATACTTCCTACCTGACACAGGGTGCACAAACATTTTATTTTGTTTGACATATTGACATGCCTTGCATTTCTTGCATTTAAAAGTTCCCAACTTCTTCCTATGTATTATAGACCTGTTGGGAAATATGTTCTTACATAAAATCTGCTTCAGATTGTGGCTGTTAGTATAAGCAAATCTGGCTTGGGGACCTATTAGTGCCTTCAGTTTATCATCAGTGTATAAAATCTTCCAGTTCTTTTTTATCACCTGGGAAATGGAATCAATATCACTATTATAGTGTAAATTTATTCTCACAAATGGGTTATTATTTGACTTCTGTTCATTAACAATAGTCCCAATGTCAGAACTGCCCATATTACATTTGAACCATGGCTTGCCTCTATTCCTTCTCCAACTCTTTGTCCTAGCGGTTGTTCTCTCAGACCTTGGTGTTGGATAGCCATGACTAGCAAACATATACTGCATGTTGTCTAACTCACTTTCATATATACTATCTTCAGTACATAGTCTAGAAATTCTTAGCCCTGCCCACTCATTACATTATCAAAAATGTGCCTTGGGTGCATACTGTCATACATTAGCATGTTATTTATCTAACAACTCTTCCTATACACTCTGGTTTGTATTTTGTCAGTCAAGTCTTTATAAATCTACACATCTAGAATATCTATTAAATAGCTAACAGTAAACGTAAGAAATCTGTTGTGTTTTCCAAATATCTAACAAATAACAATTGATCTTCAGTTGTACCACTCCACAAAATAAATATGTCATCCACAAAATGATGGTATATTTTCAAACTTGCCCTCCATGGAAAAATACTAGATAGAACATGGGTATCCTCCCACTGTGCCAACACCAAGTTTGCATAGGTGTTGCCACAGGGGGTACCCATGGCTACACCATCTCTCTCCCAAAAATATAGATAATAAAACATGAATAAATTATTACCCAAAATCAATTCAAGAAAAGCACATGTCTGTGCAACTTTCTTTTCATCAAATATTGCATGAGTTAAAATAAAATCTTTAACAGCTGTGATTCCATAAGAATTTGGAATCACCATTAATAAATTATTTACATCTAAAGTCACGAATATGTAACTTTCATAACCAGTTATAGATTCATAAGAATCACTCAGAGATCATAAGAATCCCTCAGAGAACATAAGAAATGGGAAGTATTGCTTATCACTACTGGAGCATAATATAACATTGTTTTAAGTTTCTTCTCCACCCGTATGGAGAGGTACTCAGTAACCCAAACTCTGCCAGATACTATTGATCTATAGGGGGGCTTGAGGGGATTCCTGTGAATCTTGTGTAAACCTTTCAATATAGGTATAACAGGTTTTTCAACTATCACAAACCTATATATGTCTTCAGTTATGACATTGGATAGCAATAAATCATCTAAAGTATGTTTTACATGTACAATAAAATCACTCACTTGATTGCATGTTATATTCTGGTAAGTAACATTTTCTCTAAGCATTTTTAATATGTCTTGTAAATAATCCCCTCTATCAAGTATTACAATTCCACCCCCTTATCAGGTGGTCTGATAGTAACATCAAAATTGTTCTTCAAATTATTAAGAACTTTCAGTTCACACAGTTAAATTATAATAACCATGTCTTTTCTTTATAGTTAACACATCAGAAATGTCCATTGTGCATAAATTCAAAAAAGTGTCCATAACAGGATGTGCAGGTAGTAAAAATGCACTTGGTTTATTCAAAGGAATCTGAGTACCATCATTGCCCTGTTGGCCAAACAGTAATTTAAGGAAAACTTTTCTCCCAAACAAATGTAAGTCAGAAAAAAACTTGATGTGTTCTGGCACTTTGTGCTGGTATAAAAAACATACCTCTGTTCAACAGGGTAAGTTTGTAATCTGATAAAACACATGTAAAAAGATTGTAAACAATGTTTTTATCAATATGAACTACAGTACCTTTTATCCCATCAGTTTTCTTCTTTTCCTGCCTCTGCTGGATGATATTTCTTTCTGCTGTGTGTTTCTCATCCTCATAGGGACTGGAAGGGTTGGAAAACCCAAACCAATCAAAGGCATAACTTTCGGTCTGTCTCCCAGTTCTTTATGTGAGCTTTTGTCATTACTTGTGGCTGCATCACATTTTAGCTGCAGTATATCGCCATTTTTATTTGAATTTTCATTTTGCAACTCATTTTTATTCACCACTGTGTTCTTAGAAAATGCTGGTGCTTCTTGGATTGTTCCCACCAAACCGGAAGTGCTAGGTTATTTCACTTCCTGTTGAGTCTTTCCCTTTAAATGTTCAGCCTCAGTTATATTTTCATTCATGTTTTTAGTACCAAGGCTAAATCTAGGCCAAACAAATACATTACTCTTAGAAAAATCAATATAATCTCTTTGTAACTTCTGTATTTTATTACATGTAAGCTTTTCATCATAAATAATGAGAGCATGAAACAGAGTGTTTAGCCTTGCAAAAATACACACCATTTTCTATTTCATTCTGCAGTCTCTCTATTTTTTCAACCAGTTCATTTTCAATAAATGAAAAAACGTCATGCAACAACTGTATATACTTGAAGCTGGTATCAAAGTTAAGGGCCTGCCATCTGGCCAACAATTCAGGGTAAGCCTTCCCATAGGAAGGTATACATAAAGCATGCATTCCTCTTGGAACTATTTTGAAATTAAGGCATGCTTCTAAGTGAAGTTTTGCCATTAAATGCATTTAAGTTTAAACAGTACTTTTTGTAGTTCCAAAATCTTTTCATTGAGGCACTCATCCTCACATTTATCGGGGTCACTGCATTCTCTATTAACATTCAGTTCAACACATGATAGAGGGTTATTGTTCATATTTACTATTCTCTTTGTTCTTTCCTTGAATGTTCTTGTACATGGTGTCACAGGGCGGAATTCAAGTTCAATAGATTCTGAGTCCGGACCAGCCATGTCTACCTCTTCAGAAGAATGTGAAGCAGCAGCAACAACACCAAAAGCAATAAAAACCCAAAGCAGCCAAGGAAGAAGTGAAAGTCCACAATGGTAAAATATACCATACAGGAAAAAAGCAACCCCACTACAACCACCACGACTGGTTAAAACTTTACTTAACACACAGATAAGCGCTTTCAATGGTTAAATGCTTGTATGCCTTTAAAACGCTTATTGAAGGGGTGTAGGTTCTGCTATTGATTCTAATTGGTTGTTACTTCTATAAATATGGTTGATTTTAACTATTTTTTTAAGATCTAATGAAGAGCTAATGCTCGAACGTGCTTCACGTCCCTTGCAAATTCGTAACTCTGAACACGAGTGACATTAGAAATAAAAGGCTTTCTAATGGATATACAAACACTCTATTAAACATCCTGCAAAACAGTTTAGATTTATAATTGTTGATAGAATTGAGGGAGATAGGGTTGGGAAAATGGGTTGGCATGTAGGAGAAATGTTGGATAAATGAGAATCTGTAAACTATCCAATGAAAAACTTTTCTGCTTGCTACTCTGTGTATATATTTTGGCACGTGTTTGCCCATAAAGTTGTTGTCACTGAGGAAGGCAAATGTTTTTGCCATAACTAGTCTGATCTTATGGGGATTTTGCTTTGCACACTCCCTTGGATGGTGTTACCACAATAAATGGTTTATAACCCCATGCTTTGAGCACTGGCCATTTCTTTTTTGTTTTGCTCTGCAGTTTTTTGGCCGTTTGCACTTGCCATACCTGCGGAGCTTGCTCTCTTAGGTATTTTTTCTTTCTTCCATAAGTGTATGACCATGAAGTCAGAATATATAATTTAAGGGTGATGTGGAGGGGTTTGAGTCCCCAACTGGGGGGGTGCAGGGATGCCTGCCTCCCCTTCAAAAAAAAAGGTTTTTATGGTATACATGTGGGTAGAATCAGTTTGAAGAAATGCTTTTAAGTCAAAAGAACATTCAGTCATTTGTACATGCTGTTTTTCTTTCAGTCAAAGGTACTTCCAGCAAAATTATGCAGAACCATATATGTTTATATTACATATATATATATATATATATATATATATATATATATATATATATATATATATATATATATATATATATATATATATACGCGTGTGTGTGTGTGTGTGTGTGTGTGTGTGTGTGTGTGTGTGTGTGTGTGTGTGTGTGTGTGTGTGTGTGTGTGTGTGTGTGTGTGTGTGTGTGTGTGTTTGTAAAAAATACCCACAACAAAACAAAAGCAGTGAAAACAAATCGACAGAGCATGCTCTGAGACATGACCTAGCGGCATGCAACAGTGAAATTATGGTTTTTGCATGCAACCACCCATATCCCATACTAATTACATATTCTAACAGTGAGATCACTCAGGACCAAGAAAAGAGCATATTCTCCGACCCTGGTTATTTAGCAATCTGGCACACCTGTTGATTATCTATTTTGTTGACCAAATTCTGTCAACACAGTAGATGTTGACTTTGAAGACAGTTGACAAAATACTGACTCCTATACATATATAAACACACACACACACACACACACACACACACACACACACACACACACACACACACACACACACACACACACACACACACATGCATGCACGCACACACACACACACACACACACACACACACACACACACACACACACACACACACACACACACACACACACACACACACACACACACCATTTAGGGGAAGATAATAATCTAGTCTTATGTTACTCACAGCCACTTCCTCATTCTTCCTTTTCCAAATAATAAAACTTGCAGTTTACTGATCAGCTGCAGATGATACTGTGAGTAAAGCAATCCACATGAATGTCACCACTGAATCAGTTTTCAATATTCATGTTTTTCATACATTTGACCTCACATTACAGGCTTATTTACCGCCATTGTCATTTATCCCAAACCCAACATCTGAAAGGCCATGGTCACCTTTATTAGGTGTCACTCACCACAGCAACATCCTACTGTATGCCACATTTTTCCATCTGCAAGACCTTGACTTCTTTGACCATCCCAGGATCTTGTACCAGTCTGCCATCTTGTCCCAGTTAGACTCAGTATTTGGATTGTGCAGTATTAATGCTATATTCCTTTGTAAAGAGGACTACAAAGTGCATAACTTATGTCCAGTGTATGTACAATGATTCTTTAGGACTCCTTAGTTTTATCTGCAGTACATTTCATACAATAACTATTTTTTTGCTCCAGGAAGCAGTACTATTAGTGACAGTGGCTATGAAAAAGAAATTGCCACTGGGAAACTTATCACACGCACTTGCTCCAGCGTTAGGAGATGAGTAGAAATGCAGTAACAATTAGGCAGCCTTTCTTTTTGAATTTTGTGGAAATACACAGAAAGACAGCCACCATTAGAAGCACGGGTGAGCTGTAATATTACTCAGATGAAATTTGCAATGAAGTAGAAATGTCCTTTCTTAAGTTAAATGGAGTGTGTGTGTGTGTGTGTGTGTGTGTGTGTGTGTGTGTGTGTGTGTGTGTGTGTGTGTGTGTGTGTGTGTGTGTGTGTGTGTGTGTGTGTGTGTGTGTGTGTGTGTGTGTGTGTCTGTGCATATGCTTATGCTGTAGTTTAGAGTCCTTTTGATTTGTATTATTAATCTTTCCAAGTGTTTAGTAACCTGAAATTGCTTTTCAGGCTTTAATAATACAGGAAGATGTTCAAACCCTATACCGTGTGCTGAAAACATCTACCGTTCATTTCAATTATCATAATGCTAAGATGACTGATTTAAGTAGAGGAAGGACAGATATTGCATTTAACCTTGAAATGTGGTCATACGACTCCACTAATATATATGTTTAATAACTTATTGATGATAAAGAAGTTAGAGCAACTTGTACAAAAAATGGACAGAGCTTCCAGCTGTTTTATCCTTGAATAAAATATATGTAATTAAATATTATATTATATTATATTATATTATATTATATTATATTATTGTGGCTTATATTTTTGCTTACAGTATTACTGTTAACTTATGACTTTTATGCTTTTTATATTTACAATTACTAGAAAACACTGACAGTCTAAATGCTGTATGAGTCGCATATGCCTATCTCTCATCATGAATTACTGGTTATGAATCCTGTAAACTGCTGTTTGTTTGAAATGACCATTTACTGAATTTAATGACTGAATCACTTGTTCAGCATGCTGTTTGCCACATCATAAATAATTAAACCATCTATGTTGTGTTGTAGTTTCTAAATGAAATTAAACAACATCATTTTCTAATTCAGAAACTAGTGATCTGTAGCTTCTGTGATTGACTAATTAGATGGGGTTTCTACATCTTGAGCTGCAGCTCAGCCTCTTGTGTGAAAAGGACATTGATTCAGTCAGGAAGATTAGGCAAAGTCAAGACTTTTCAGTTGTCTTACAGCTATTAAAGCAAAATGGAATATGCACATGGGACAGGAATATTTCAAGTAATTCAACAGCAGGCATTAATTGTATGTTCTTAAATGTGCATTTAGACCTTCATTTTTAACATTGCTAGCTGAATTCTTGGTAATGGTTAGATGCAAAGAATAGAAGAAAATACCTTGATTAAGAAAGGAAAAAAATTTTATATATATATATATATATATATATATATATATATATAGATATAGATATCTAAAGAATGGTTTGGTTTCAGATCAAATCAAAAAATAAGGAAACATTCATAGTAGAAATTAATCTATATAACTATCATGATACAAAAGAGAACAGAAAAATATATTCCTTGTTTATAAAATTATTGGTTAAGATCTATGTCTATCTTGCATGTGTGTGTGTGTGTGTGTGTGTGTGTGTGTGTGTGTGTGTGTGTGTGTGTGTGTGTGTGTGTGTACACACACACTCACATATAGATATGTGTACATGAATAAGGGATTCAGACCTTTAGTTGAATGTTTGGAATATTGAACTTTTGTAATGCCAGCACAAGTGAAGGAAGAGTCTCATGATCATAGAATCCAACATTACTTAGTGGGAGGCCAAGGTACGGTGAAGATGCTCTTTTCCCAGTATTCTGCGATCTCATTGTTTTTAAACAGCAGGAGGTGTAGCATACAGCCTTACCCCATATGGGGAGTGCAGAGGGGTTGCCCCGCTGCAAAAAATGTTTGCACTCTTTTCTTTTTCTTATAGTTTTGACATTCATTCTTTATAGATCAATCAAATTAAGGTAGATTTTGTGCCTTTTGAAATAAAGTGTGCACACTCAGGCATATTTTTTTACTGTTCATTCTGTTAGTGTTTGTTTCCTTGGCAACATGTACTATAAAAGAAAATACATTTCTGAGTGTTGATATGATATTCTTTGCTAAATATTTGAAAATATAATGTCAGTAAAGATATGACTAATGCATTGCTTATTTACTGACATTCCACTTTACATCATAAGTACAACTTCTGTGGGACTCACATTTCTGCATTAAAAATAATTTACAGCTAAACAGAAATCTTTCATTACCGCTATGATTGCAGGATACCCTATCACTAAAGGAGCACAACCTTCATCTGCAATAATCTGCATCTTCTGTAATACTGAATGAAGAGGTATAAGTATCCCATCAGTGCTTTACAACACTTCTTTATGCTCCTTAATTAAAGTCAGCTCATGATTTACCAACATGGAGGAAAGTTCTGGGTAAGCTTAATTTATATCTAAGGAAAAATAAGTTCAGATTCTGTCTTCCTAATCGAAAGGCCTCTGAAATTTTGCTAAGCATTATGTTCAGTTCTTATCTCTCTACTAAAGCTTCATTTTCAAGACAGAGATACCACAACATCTTCAAACAGCTTGAAATACACTACAGTACTTTGAGTGAAGCTGTACAGTTTTTATCTAAAACGGAAGCTCAACGTATTCAAGAAATGGCATAAGCATGAATTATTTACAATAGTTTAAAAGAACGTGAATTATTAAGTTGCAAAATAGAAAATTAGACTGCAGTCTTCTTATATCATCCTTGAATCAACTTGATGATACTTCTGTTAGAATGTTATACAAATAACTTTTGTTATTGCAATGCTGTCCTGTGTTTTATGAAATAAATAATAATATTCTCATCTGTTTTGTTTGGAAGTTTGGAAACTGCTGTCAGTCTGATACATTGTGAGTGAGTATGCATGACCATTTATGTGTTTGTGTGTGTGTGTGTGTGTGTGTGTGTGTGTGTGTGTGTGTGTGTGTGTGTGTGTGTGTGTGTGTGTGTGTGTTCGTGCAGGTGTTCATGCATGTGCGTGTGTTCGTGCAGGTGTTCATATATGTGTATGCATGTATGTATATATTATGTGTGTCAGGTGGCGTATTATAAAAACATACACTTTTGAGGTAGTGATGAGTTTTTCTCATTAGATTTCAATCAGTTCCCAACTTGTTCCATTAACACAAGTCTCAGCAATCTGCAAATCATAAATCATCTATTTTAATGTCACAACTATTGTTTTTTTGCAAGTGTTAGTTGACTTAGGGAATATTTGTTATACTTATCTGTCAAGATAAAGTTAGTGAATGGCAAACATTCCACTTTACATCAGAAGTGCAATTTCTGTGGAACTTGCATTGCTGCATTAGAAGTAATCTACAGTGGAACAGAAGTCATACTCTTGACCATGTTTCTCTGGGACATGACACTACTGAAGTTAAGGGATTTCTCCCCACTCAAAGTGATGATACTCCCTGTTTCCCATTCTGTCAATATTAATAGTATTAAAAAGGAGAGATAATAGTTTTGTGCCATCTCTTCACAGGTGAACAGCACACATTACCGGATGTATAATCAGAGAAAAGTTATTTTCAGAGAAGGAAGCAACTTCACCCAGAAGGTCAGCGCCCAGATGTCCAGGCTGGGCTTTGAATCAGATTCTTGGAAAGGGATCAGACTCCTGATTGCAAATCAATATTTAGAAACTTTACAGCCATGTACAAATCTAAACAACTGAGTCGCCTGGGGTTGCTCTTTGTTCTGTGTACTAATCAAAAGCAAGCCAAACAAAAACATATGCAAGAGTATTGTGACTTCCAGTTTGGTTGAGTTATAAATATTGAGTAAAACTTAAAATGTGATCAAGTGAAATTGACATGAAGTATGTAGTAACAGCACAATAGCTGAAATTATTGATGAGTACTCACAATTTACTTACACAGGTTCATAGGTTAATAGGTAAGCAGTGGGCTAACTGCCATTGCAGGCCATTTTAAGCCTAGCTAATTTCCCTTTTGGTGCTCAAAATAACATATCCCATTTTGTTAGCAATTGGTCTTACCCATCCCCATGGTCAGTAATTATATATTACCCCTAATGAGACTTACTGGGCTCATGCCATAGATATTTAATAGCTACCTCTATACATTAGTAGTACAGGAGGCAGTTCTGCAGTATTTGTTTTTTGTTTTCAATCCATAGATCCAAGTTGCACTTGAATATGGAAAGGGATGAATTTATTTTATGAGGATTGAAGTCACAGGTGGGGAAAATGTCAAAGGGAATTAATAATGGTCATTATTTGAAACATACTAATTTGAGAAGGAATAATTACGGTATGTATACATGAAAAAGTGGCAGCTAGAATAACTGTATTAAACAAACTACTATGATTACTCATCTAGAAACATAGGTTAACTATTATTTTAACAGAAAGCAGATTATGAGTCACATCTGGATTTATACAACACATAATGTAAAATGTTTTAAACAGGGAAACCTGAAATAATGCAGCAGGAAAGAGTCACACAACGCATACACTGTATTAAAACGGTGATGAAAGAAATGCTTTAGTGATGCATTCTAAGGTTTGTTAGCAATATCAAAGTGTTAGCTTTCAGGTGTTAGAAATCAGATATAAGATCGACCCTGGGATTCGGACAGACATCGATGATGAAGAAGCCTTTCCTTGTTAGGTTTCTGTATTATAGTAAGCTTGTTTTGATTTCTAGACCTGCCACCCACTTCGCCTTTCTCCTTGCAAGGGCCTTAGCATGAAGATCAGTTTCAAAACTGAATCAACATTTGAATGTGGTATCTGGAGTAGTTGCTATTTGTATTAGCCATGTTCACTTCCATGTAAATGTTTGGAGAATGTACTTTACTCAGGGAATTACTTAGCTGAGTAAAATTTAACTGCAGAAAGAAAAAGAGAACACTGTCTTTGGACAGCAATGACCCATTCACTGCAAATGTAGTTCTCATATGTGTGTGTGTGTGTGTGTGTGTGTGTGTGTGTGTGTGTGTGTGTGTGTGTGTGTGTGTGTGTGTGTGTGTGTGTGTGTGTGTGTGTGTGTGTGTGCACTTGCGCATTTGTTCCTACAGAGGTTAGGTTTCGGATTGCATGTCTGGATGTGTGTGTTTCGCTGATCACAATACAGTAGGTAGGTAGGGGATGCTGAGTATGAATGAGTTTGGAGCCTGAATCTGTTTGTATTTATTTGTCTGTGTTGCCACAATATGGTAGGCAGGGGATAATGAGTCTGGATGTGTGATGCAGGTGTGTGCTAGAGGGGAGTGAATTTGATAATGCAATGCATTTACTGTTAGGGAGAACAATAGTGTTGTCAGGTATGACAGCACAGTTGTCAGAACAAAAAGGTAGGAATGTAAAGTTTAATAAGGTTAATGTTTATCAATAAATGAATAAATGAAGAATTAATAAAATGAAATACACAGTACCAATTGCTATGATCACTCATCTAGAAACATGGGTTAAAAACACAATAGTATACAATAACATTATTATCTGTCAATATTAGGTTAATAGACAGATAGACAGATAGATATTATTAAAAGCTCTTTATTGTCTACATCTCTCTGCCCCCTTATTGAATATAGGTGACTAATAAGGAAGGAAAACAAGACACTATTATCTACTGTTTTGAGAAAGAAGCAGTCTTAGATTACACTTTCAATGCATATTTCTTCAAAGTTTCCTTTTACATTTTACAAGCTTGTCTGTTTATCTTCTAGGGAGTTACATCTCTTCTACATAGAGAAGCTGCAAAGGCAGAATCATATTATTTCCAGTCTTCATTTCAAATGGTGAAAAAACATTGATTTATTAGAAGTGGCATAGGTGGCCATTAATGCTAGGTGTAAAGTGCAATGTTTCAGTTTTTTCCTATGAGGCTGAGATAATTTTTTAATGTACTGATTATGGTTTGGTTTGATATCTCTGCCTTACAAGATGGCTGTGGATAATAGGGCACATGCAATTTTCTTTGCATTCCTAAAAAGTTTCATACATTTTCTATTATTTTAAAAATGAAATGTGGTCTTGTCAGATTCTGTCCTCAAGGATAACCCTTGGTCACTAAGCATATTTGATTTGGCACAAGGCACATGTTTCTGTAGTCCTAGTAGGAACAGATAGGCACTGTACTGCTGGGCACTTATCCAGTTTTGTACAGGTAGGCACTCATACATTTCTGTACAGGCAGGCACTCAACCAATTTTGTAATGGTAGGCACTCCACCAATTCTGTAAAGGTAAGCACTCAGCCATTTTTGTACATGTAGGCACTCAACCAATTCTGTACAGGTAGGAACTTAACCATTTCTATACAGGTGGGCACTCTGCCAGTTCTGTACAGATGGGCACTCAAACAATTTTGTAAACTTACAGGTGACAGCTAGTAAGTACTGATTACCTCTAGAAGATCTAGTTACTGGACCAATACAATCAGATCGGAGGTCAAACCAGGACATTTCAACTCCTCATGCTTGAAAGGGTGCCCTATGTCTATGGAATATTGGCTGGGATTTGAGGCATGTTATACACCAGTGTACTTACTTGGTAACATCAGCATACATGGCAGGCCAGTAAGCTACTTCAGTATCTCATGCTTTGTCCATTCCTTACACTTTTTAAGTAGCCTTTGACCTCTCCCAGTATGTTGTTAAGGTAGTTTTTTTGATAATTGGCCTGTAGGATTAGTTCCATATGTATAACTTTTTGTCCTTTAAAGTTGAACATGCCACTGATCTTCCACATGTTAATGTGTGAGGAAGTTTTTTCTAGCATAATCAGATTCTGCATTTATTACAATGTCCTGCAAACTGAACTGCATTGTTTACACAGCTACACATACAGCTGCTGCTTCATCATTCTGGTAGATTTCATGTCCGTACTTATATTCAAGTCATACTATCCACATGCCACAGTACCTGTTTCCATCCTGGCTGAAAAGGAAGCCATCAACATGTGCTTTAAGAAGGCATTTGCATACATTTCATTAAAATAATAGTGTCTACTTTGTGGCCTGTCATATGCCAAGCTGGTTGCCTAAGCTCTTCAGACTCTATGGAGACATGCATTTGCAGATCATCCAATCCTTGGGTAATTCAACTTTTTCTTGGCATATTTTACTTCCCAGCATTGGTCCTAGAGGGCTAAAGTCCAGGTGTTAGTTCTGTTAGTAAACATATTACCATCCACAAGTTTCTGGCTTGCCTGATGGGCAATGAGCTGATGTTGTGTCAGTGCTACAACTCTTCTGCCGTAAATTCAGGGTTTGAATGTCTGTACTACCCAGAAAGTTGAAAAAAGAGCCTTTTCACAGTCAGAGAATATTTTCTTTACCTCACTTGCTATTTTACTAGTATAAGTTATAGCACAGTGATCAGTCTCATGTTTTTATTACAGAACAGCACTGCTGTGAATGTCAGTATACCTTGTTTCTAAAAAGAAACATTTATTTGTCTGTGGATTTGATAGGATTCTGATTTTATTAGCACCTTGGCAAGAGGATATGCCACCTCTGCATCATTCACAATAAATTGTCTAGAGTGATTGCACATACCTAGTAAACTGTTTAACACATTCAGGGTATTTGTAGGACTGATGTGTTGAATAGCCTCAGTTTTGTTGTTGTAAGAGTATAGCCGATCTGGTCCAATATCAAAACCTACCTGCATGACCTTGTTTCTGAACCACTGTCCATTTGTGAGGGACAATTTGGTATCAGTATTTTTGATTTAGTTTAAGACATAACTCAGTTCAGCAAAATGATCCTGAAAAGTGTTATTTTTGATCTCGGCTGGAGTGCCTTCTGTGTGGAGTCTGCATGTCCTCCCCGCAGTCAAGGGGTGTTCGAAAGACATGCGTGAATGGGCATGCCTTCGTTGAAGGTTGGGTGTTGGGCTGGCAATTCGGTACCATAAAAAAAATCTACTGCCAATCATTATCGGACCTGAGTTCCGCTGTGGCAACCCCAAACCGGGAAAAAGCAGAAAAGACAAACAACAACATTAACTATAACTCAGATGCCTTACATTTGCTGCATCAGCTGAGGGTTTGTGCAGAAGATATTGTGATTTTCAGGTGAATTTAGGTACCCAAGGGACATGTTTTATAGGTTTACTGTTTTCTATGAAATGTGAATGCCATCTTGTGCTGGTCTTGATAGCATACCTATAGGGTCTGGTATCCATTTGAGATAGCCATTGTTGAGAAATATTTTCCATGAACCTAGCCAAGCTCTGCTCTATATAAGTCATGGGTACTTGTTGGTTTAGCTGTTTGTATTCTATAGTGAACCTGTGCTTATCTTTGTGCTTGTGAACAGGCGAAATGTATTTAGACTACACCTGCTTTACAATCAGAGAGTCTGGAGTTTCCTGATTGTGATTATAAAATGGCGGTGTGATCCTGTTACTGCTCTTCATGCACTGTGCCCCTATCAGGATAATTTGGTATCTGAGTAGCATGAACTTCAGTCACCCAACTGTCCTAAGCATGCTTTACAAACACATCTGCAAACTAACTAAACATCTGTCTTGTTAATTATTTTTCTTTTTCTGCCTTACAAGTGATTTCTGAATAATCTGTGCAACCTTACTCTGGTAATCTGAGAAAAGCAGGTTAATACCAAGTTCTGCTTTGTCTTTTGTTATGGCAGACACATTTTATATTAACAGTACACATTTTTCTTAAGATGTTCTGTCTCTTACACTCTTAGCAACAGCACAAGGTAATCACCTTTAACTCATGTGTGCATACTTCATGCAGTAGGAATAAACCATTTGGCAGTAATTGATTTCTCTTTTCATTTTATTGGTTTCATAGTACTCTATGTCCTGTAACAATAATAGGAATGGTGAATTCCAAATCATAGAAGGACTCCACTATTATCATACCTAGATCAAAGTGAGTTTCCAGAACAATGGGTTGTGCTGCTGGGTTATGCACTAAGACATGCATAAATTTATAGCTGGTGTCTAAGTATTTGTATGAATTTATGTAGATTTCATTTAAAATGTGAGTAATATTTAATTATAAATATCAAATGATCAACTGGGTGGCACAACCTTCAGTAATAATCCTATGTATTGTAATGGTTCAGCTGGGGATTTTGTTTTATATAACAAAATTGTTTTATTGTATTGAATGGTTATTCTATTTGCACAGTTAGTTGTTTTGCATTAATTAAGTGAGGAGTAGGTATATATTCTGAGAGGTGATGAATGGAAAGTTGCCTGATGAAGTCCGATGGTAGATGATGAAGAACGTGGCAAAAAAAGTTAAGAGTTTTATGAGTTTGCTAAGAACAAATACTTCAGTTTGGTCAGGTATTTCTTAGCATTTCATAATATTAGCTCTTAAAGAGAACTCTCTAACATTGGCTAGAATTGCTGTAGTAATTTAGCATACCTGTGACATGGTCTTTTCTGACTTCAGAGTTTGTAGAGTCATACACAGGCATACTGAATCCATCCAGGCCTGACCACAAAATGTCATTGTTAAGATCCACGTACATACCGTGGTGCAACAGGATATAGATACAGACCTAAATATAATAGGGAGTATAGACCCACTACTACCAGTACAGAATCCTGCAGTGTCTTTTCCCTGTTGGAGGGTTAAAACATAGATAGGCATATTCTTTAAGTTTCCCTCATGATTTGGAATACCGCTTAGCAACTCTGACTTTTAAACAAATTTCAGACCAAGCATTCACGTCTTTAGAATTCTCTAACACAGCTCACTCATAAGACAGTTCTCATAACCCAAATGAAAACAGATTTAGTTAACTGCAACCCTTTTGATTTAATGGATGCACACATTTCAGTTCCTTCTGCTGTCATTTTACAAGGAAGTTATGTTTGACCTAGTGAACTCTTCTGTCCAATTTCCTCATAATAGGCAGGGTGTTTAGCATGACACACTGCCATACTAGTGTTTGGATGATGTTATGAGACAACAGGCTTTACCTCTTCAATAAAAATGTCAGACATCTGGCATTTATGTCAGAGGTTCCTGCATCTCACTTTGATACTCCTCTTCTGTCTTCATGAGGTTTGATCCCCAGAGTTTCCAAACACTGACACATGTGGCCCATTTGGCTTTCAAATACCACTTTAATCATAGCATCATCTTTTTACAAAAAGCATGATTCTGCCAGCTTATGAACCTTTAAACTCTTTCCAAAGGAAGTGGTCTTATTTAGCTGTTACAACAAATGTATAGGTGCAGGTACTCCACAACAATCGAAGCCAACCAGTCACGAAAATTATAAAATAAACACTTTTATTCAATGAAAGGTGTAAGCGCTTTCACGTCTACAAAGGACGCTTCTTCAGACTTGAATGAACACAATTCCTTCAAAACATTTAAATACTCAACGAATAGCTTCATCAACCAATAAAAAACACCTTCATTACCATAATTAATTCATTAACCATTAAAATAAGATACAACTCAATAACATAGATAAAGATTCAAATATTAAAACATGTTGCTAATTTCTCATATCTAAAAATAAAAGTTAAAACCAAAATGGAACACAAAGGGGTATCAATGCTTCAAGGCTCGGTCTAATAGAAAGGGTCTCAAGCTAACCCTGTCATTCAGACCGTGTCCTGTGTCAGCTTGCAACCTAATGATCCACTTACTTTCTTCCTTCTCAGTAAAATTACTGGTATTCTCTAGCCTCATAGTAGCATGTATCATCTCTAAAACTGAAAACTCAAAAGTATGTGTAGTACCATGTAACAATATATGTTTAGCTAAAGCATTAGTTTCATTCCTGTTTGTCTTGCCTACATAAAATCCATTACACTTACGACAGGCTGCAAGATATACTAAATTACGTGTTCTGCAATCTGCATAGTGTTCAAACTTGTAGACTACACTGGTGTCCGGATGTTTAAAAATGTTCTTACTCGATATAAAAGGGCATTGATTACAACTACAATAGGGAAACGTACCTCTCCTATTGGAAAGTGCTTTATTTTCTACTCGTCTTTCATAACAGAGCATGTTCTTCAAAGATTTGGTGTTCCTATAACAGAAGCTAGGACGTGGACCTACTAGTGCCGTAAGTCTATCATCTATCTGTAAGATACCCCAATTCTTCCTAATAACATCTGTAATGCTTCTATTTCTATTAGTATAAGTAATAACTATCCTCTTGTGGTTATTGACTGGCCTCTCTTGTATAGCATGCCCCTCTCTATTCCTATGAATATACGGTACAGCCGTATCTTTGCATTCTACATGTTGTAGAACTGTAAGATCTGTCCCCCGATAACCTCTGGAACTCAGATCCTTGTGTAAGTCTGCTACTTTCGCCTCAAAAGCCAGATCATCACTCACTAAATGAGAACAACGTGTGGCTTGGTTCTTTACTATATTCTTATGCACATGAGGTGGATACATACTGTCACGGTGCAGGAAGGCATTCTTCCTACATGGTTTTCTATATATATCAGTAACCAGTCTCCCATCATGTTTCTTGAGAGTGGCATCTAAGAAATGAATCTGATCACATGATCTTTCTCCTGTTAATCTCAAAAATGTAGTGGTATTATTAATATAAACTAAAAACTCATTTAAGATTCTAGGGTCCCCCCTCCAAATTAAAAAGAGGTCATCTACAAACATTTTGTAATACTTAATGTGTTCAGAGTATAATTCATGTGCCAAAATATATGTAGACTCCCAATAAGCTAATACCAAATTTGCATATGAATTGGCACATGATGTACCCATAGCAACCCCCATGGTTTGTAAATAGTACTTACTATCATATAAAAAGACATTATTCTCCAGTACTAGCTCCATTAACATCATGATCTTAATAACTTTATTGGCTGTAAAACCTTTAATAAGAAGGAATAACCTCAAAAACTCAATTCCTATATTGTTAGGTATACAAGTAAATAGAGACTGGACGTCTAAAGTAACCATGATGTCAGTATCTGTATAAATGTTATCTAAAGCACTATCCGCTAGGGATTCTAAAAATTGTTGAGTATCCTTCAAAACAGAAGGTGTGGAGTCTACCACTGGTCTAAGTTGTTTCTCAACATAAACTGAAATGCTTTCAGTGAGCCAACCTCTTCCAGAAATGATTGGTCTAAGAGGGGGGTTCTGTAGTGTCTTATGTACTTTCGGGAGACCTCTAATAATCGGCACTAATGGTTTCTTAATTAAAAAATATTTATAAAGTTCATTGTCTATTATATTGCACATTAACATCTCATATAATTCAGCATGCACATTGCTAATGATTTTGTTCAACTCAAACATATGTACCACTTTATATGTATCAGCTTGAGATAACATAGCACTCATTGTTAGTTTATAATAACCACTATCCAATAACACAAGTGCACCACCTTTATCTGCAGGTCGTATTACTATAGTTTCATTATTTTGTAATGTTTTCAATGCTGTTACTTCCATTGCATTCAAGTTATAATTTTCTGGTTTGAACTCATATTGCTTGTACAAATCATAAAAGTCATTAATACAAACTCTCTCAAAACTCTCAATGAGAGGATGTAACTCTGGAGTATAAGCTGAAGGTTTCTTAAAACCTGAAATGGAAGCTCTTCTATTGGTAGAGCCATTATCAAAGTATAAGTCCAAAGCCAGCCCTCTTGTGAAACATTTAAGTTCTACTATTAGCCCACTAATGTCCATGCCCTGTGAAGGGACAAAAGACAAACCTCTGTTCAAAACTTTTCTTTCTATATCTGTAAGAGAATGACAAGACAAATTAATTACCAGTTCATTAAGTTCATCTTGGATGGTTTCTTGTGACTTTCTGGTGCTTCGTTCGATGGTTTGCGTTTCTTCCCCTTGTACTGAGGGCTCCAACCTTTCTGTCTCACCACCTGGTAAGATAAAGGGAATGACAAACTCATGGTTTCAGGATTAATAAACTCTATGTCCTTGTCTGCTGGTGAAATGGCCTTTTTCCTCACTACAGGGCCCATACTGGCTGCTGTAGTCTGCATATCATCACTCGCGTCTAACTCAGCACTTTTCTCTTGTCGCAGATCTACTGCTGATGATATGCCATCATTGGTCGTCTTGTTCACTTGCTTCCCCTGTATTCCTCCTTGTGAACTAGTCACAAAAGGATCATGCGTGCACGACGCACTCGAAATAGCATCAGCATTACCACCCTTCCTACCTTTGGCAATGACGGGAGTGGTAACTGCAGCATTCGTTCGGGCGGATTCCCTTGGCCAGGAGAAAACGTTCCCTCATGAGAAATCTAAGCAATCTCTCTCGAGTTTCTTGAGACCCTTTCTATTAGACCGAGCCTTGAAGCATTGATACCCCTTTGCGTTCCATTTTAGTTTTAACTTTTATTTTTAGATTTGAGAAATTAGCAACATGTTTTAATATTTGACACTTTATCTATGTTATTGAGTTGTATCTTATTTTAATGGTTAATGAATTAATTATGGTAATGGAGGTGTTTTTTATTGGTTGATGAAGTTATTAGTTGAGTATTTAAATGTTTTGAAGGAATTGTGTTCATTTAAGTCTGAAGAAGTGTCCTTTGTAGACGTGAAAGCGCTTACTCCTTTCATTAAATAAAAGCGTTTATTTTATAATTTTTGTGACTGGTTGGCTTCGATTGTTGTGGAGTACCTGCACCTATACATTTGTTATTGTGATTTTTTGGGGTTTTGCAGGTACTTTACCCTTAGACAACTCTCTGTAGACATTATTTAGCTGTTAACATATGATCCTGTAAAATAGTCAATTAAAGAACTAAGCCTTCAAAGCAGATTATTACAAGTTAAGAAATGTTCTTTTGGCTTACTGATGACATGTACTGGGTGACTCATTTTCATTTTCCCAAACTTTAGCTTCAGTCATACATTCTGTAATGTTGGGTGCTCCCCCTTCTGTGCAGACTATAGCCTGCAGGCCATTAGATAGAATTATCAGTTTTTCTTTTATAGGTTCATAGGTTCATAGTTAGGTACTAGGCTATTAGCCCTAGGGCCTATATAAGCCTAGCCAAAATGGTACCCTGGCTTTCGCCACCCAAGAAAATTATTTTCCTGTGCCCCTGTTGAGCAGAGCCACAGAAGTGATCCCTGGGGTGAATTTTCTATTTCCCATCCAATCTTCAAGATTTTTCTTGAAGAGTGCTAATGAGGAGCTCTGTTTGACATAGATAGGTAGTCTGTTCCAGAGTATGGGAAGTCTCTGGGTCAGGAATCTATTCCTCCAGCATGTTCTGTTTATTGTGGTGACAAGGTTTAGGTCCCTAGAGCGTGTAGCTCGGAGGGATTGGGATTTCTTTAAGTGGAGCATGTCCAACAGCTCTGGGTTTGACATAGCTTTGTATGTTAGGCAGAGATCGCCTCTGAGTAGGTGATATGCAATGGAGTAAAGCTAGAGATTTTTGAGACGGTCTGCATAGGGCATCTGTTTGAGGCCATTATCCTCTTTGTGAGGTATTTCTGTAGTCTTTCCAGTTATTGTAGATGTCTTGTGAGGTACATACCAAAAGGGGCGCTGTACTCTATAATGGGTCTAATGAGTGATGAGCAGAGGGGAACAATGACCTCTTTTTTTCTGGATGAGAAACCTTTTGTGATGAGGTGAGCCACATAGAAGGATTTCCTGACCACTGTGGCGATGTGCTTATCAAAGGAGAGACTACTGTCCACCTGTGTCCCAAGGTCTCTTATCACACTTTTGGTGTGAAGTAGACTACCACTTATGTGGTAGTTCATGGGTACAGAGTTTTTACCAAAGGGGATGACAATGCACTTTTTGGCATTGAGCTTCAGGACATGGCTTTGACACCAGGCATCTGCCTCAGTGAGGCCCTTTTGTAGGATGTCCACATCATTAGGAGTTTCATTATGGCTCCTAGTTTGCAGTCATCTGCAAACTTTGTTAGCCAAAGACCTTCTGTGTTAGCCTGTACTTCAGAGAAGTAGATAACAAACAGGAGAGGACCCAGGACTGAACCGTGTGGTACTGGATTTGGAGTTTGCTACTTTCACAGTGTGGGTTCTGTCCATGAGCCAGTTGGCAACCCATCTTGTGACATAGGGATTTATACCTAGTTTAGTGAGTTTATCAATAATTCCAGAGTGGGGAATGGTGTTGGAAGCCTTGGCGAGATCTAGATAAGCTGTGTGAACAACCTTAACCTCATCTATGGCTGTAGTGACTACTTCAAAGAAGTCAATCAGATTTAGGAGACATGATCTGCCTTTTACAAACCCAAACTGGATAAGGTCCAGAGTTTGAAGATTACCAATGTCTTTGTTTATGAGTTCCATGATGATACGTTCCATGGCCTTGCAGACCAGGCTCATCTGGCTAATGGGGCAGTAGTTCCCGGGGTCCATCATGGCTCCCCTTTTGTGGCGTGGGATAACTGTCGCAGTGCGCCTTTCAGTGGGCACAAAGCCTGAGGTGAGGCTATGATTGAACATGGTACTTAGGCAGGGTGCCAGTTCATTCTGTAGTTCATGTAGAACGCAGCTGGGATATTGTCAGGTCCCATGGATGCTGTGTTCTTGGCTTTAGAGAGTGTGTTTTTTACCTGTGCAGCAGTGATTACAGGAACTTTGAATTCTTCTGGTATAGAGATGCACCATCTAGGTGGTGAGAGGAGGTTAAAGTTAGCACTGAACCTATCTGCCAGGATGTTGGCAATATCAGTTGGTTCTGTATATTTAATGCCATTGTGCTGTAACTCAGAGCAGATCTGAGTGTTGCCATTGAGATTCTTGACATAGCTATAGAATGCTTTGTGGTTGTGTTTAGAGTCAGTGGCAATTTTGTTTTCGCAACTAGTTTTGGAGGATTTTATGAGGGATCTCAGCTTCTTACTGAGGTTGACATGGGAGTTCCTTCAGTCATGGGAGTTTACTCTTTTTTGCAACAGTTTCTTTCTTCTGTTGTAGAGTTTGTTTATGGCAGAAGACCACCAGATTGACTTCCTTTTTTTGGAGGATAGCATCTTGGTTCTATTAGGGATAGCATGATCTATGCAGTCATGCTTATAAAGTGCGTTTGTGTTGGATTCAGCAGTCATACCTCTATTGTCTGTCTGCATGGGTGTCATGAGGTTTGCCACTTCTGTCTTAAGAAGTGTGAAGTTGGCTTTGAAGAAGTTTTTTATGGTGGTTTCCCTAATTGGGGGTGGAGGCAGGATGTGAATATCTAGGGTGATTAGCTTGTGGTTGGATCTGACCAATGAGGAATTGACCTCTGGTGTGGAGCACCGGTTTCCCATGTTGGTAATGACCAGGTCTAGGATATTGCTGCCCCTGCTGTGAGTGTGAATAAGTTGTTCCAAGGCATTGGAATTTATGAATTCCAGAAAACGTTAAGCAAAAGAGTTGGTACATGAGTAGTTTTCCCAGTTAATGGAAGGGTAGTTGAAATCACCCATTATTAGGGTGTTAGGTTGTACCGTAATACTTTCCAGTGTATCAAGAAATGAGGAGTAGGAATCCTGGGGCATGGTGGAGGGTCTGTAGCAAGCTACAATTTGGATTACAGTCTTGCCCAGAGTTAGTTGCACTTGGATAATCTGGGATGCCTTATGATGTGCAACTAGCCTGGAGGTGTGGATATCCTTAATGAATATGGACACGCCTCCACCTTTAGTGCTTTGTTCCGGGTTAGGTGGCCAAATTTTGTGGTATGAATTATAGCCTGCTAATACAGGGGTGCTCTCTGGAGCTTTGAACCGGGTCTCTGTCACTGCACAGATGTCAATATTCTCCATTTTAAGGAATGCCTCGGGTGAGTGCATTTTGAGGTTTAGACTTCTAGCATTGAGTAGCATTACCCTCAAATTTTGCTTGCTTGTACCTTTTACCGTGGTGAATTTTTCATTTGAACCTTGCCTAAAAAAGGCACTATAGGGGTGGCAAGAGCCTTAGCCAGTATCCGACATCCCAAAGGAGACAGGTGCAGGCCATCTCTGGCAAAGCATCATGGTCTGTCGATCATGTCGTTCCAGGCAGACAAATACTGGATCCCCTTAAAATGACACCAGAAGCTTAGCCAATTGTTGAATTCAATCATTTTGTCCTTGTACTGTGGTATCATTCTGGGTGATGGCAGGATGCTACTCAGGGCTAGAGTCATACCTGCCTGGGCTACAAAATCGGAGAGCTCCTCCATGTCTCTTTTCATGTAGTCCAGGGAGGTACATCTCAGGTCATTCACACCAGCATGGACAATGACAGTGTCATATTTGTACTTGTTGTGGAGTGACCTGAGTGCGTGCATTATGTGTCGGATCCTGGCACCTGACAGGCAGCTGACAGTAACTTTCTCCTTGTTTAGCCTGGTGAGTGGAACATCAGTGTGCCTGACTATAGAGTCACCTATGACTACAGTGTTGGGTATGTTATGGCTTATGGACTGTGGTTGAGTGGCATACTGAGTTTGTGGGCTATGTGTCATTTGGGTTGTGTTGGGGGTGGAGTTTGCTTGCGTTTCTGCTTTGGAGGTCCCAGATGCTTGGGCAGGTTTTTATTGAGAGCCTCCGTGAATGTAGGTGTGTGTTTTGTGTTTCTATGTGTGTGTTTTGGTGGTGTAGGTTTTGAGGGAATATGTGATGAGTGTGGTGTGGTGCAAGTGTTTACCTTCTCTTCTTTACTGTCTAGTCCAGTCTTGGGTGAAGAGAGCTTTTCTTCCATTTTGGCTATATAAGTGCATCTCTCACAGGTTGTAGTGTTGGGTGGTAGGAGGAGATGGTTGTCTGTGTACATGAGGCAATTGCTGCATTTCCCCAAGATACCCAGATTCATCAGGTAGACAGTAGAAATCAATGTCCCCAAGATGCCCAGATTCATCAGGTAGACAGTAGAAATCACCGGGAGCTGACCCTTGGACCTCCCTGGATAGGTGCTTATTTATTAAGTACTAAAAACTGCTTTCCTCTAGACAAGTGAGGAAAGTTGAGTGCTGTAGTAATTTGCAGCTTATTTAGTGCTTACAACGAGTTCTAAACAAGTACTGAGTTCAAAGAAACAGATTTGAGTGCTGAAACTAGAAAACTGGCTAGTTCTAAGAAACAAACTTAGAAGACTATAAGGCTAGAAGACTAGAAGACTAGAAGGCTAGAAGGCTTCCCTCCAACATAGAAAGGCTTGGGGGCTCAGAAGCTTACAAGCTGTCTAGACCACTTACAGAAAAGGCAGGAAACAAGCTTATTTTTTTCCCAGATGCTCTCTTTGTACACAGTAGGAGTGCCTGAAATCAGAATATGATCTCACTGTACTCAGTTGAGTGAGCAAATAAGATGGGCCCAGAAGCAGTATCCAAACACAAATTTACAAGAGGGGCTGGCAGTTTCAAAGCCACCAAGATTAACACCAAAACAAAACCAGGGAAGGTGGGTGGTAAACTAACTATAAAAACAGAGTCAAAATGTCCAGTTCAGTTAATATTAAATGCAACACAAATAAATCAATTAAAATGCTGTATTATTTGTAAAAAGTGCAGATAAAAGGTACTTAAATTCTCTTATATGTCCAGTTGAATACTGCTAAATCTTAGCTGGCCAAAGCTCAGGTTTTAAGCAGAAAATATTCCAAAATGTACCACTTAAATAGGCAGTAACAGAATATCAATGAATGAGACTACCCCTGACTGTAATTGCTGTCTATGCAGGAATTCTAACAGGCATTAAAATCTAGCAAACACTAACTGAAAAAACAGAGTCAAAACTTCCAGTTCAGTTAATATTCAGTGCAACACAAATAAATAATTAAAATGCTGTATTATTTGAAAAAAGTGCAGATAAAAGGTACTTAAATTCTCTTATACGTCCATTTGAATACAGCTAGATCTTAGCCGGCCAAAGCTCAGGTTTTAAGCAGAAAATATTCCAAAATGTACCACTTAAATAGGAAGTAACAGAATATCAATGAATGAGACTACACCCGACTGCAATTACTGTCTATGCAGGAATTCTAACAGGCAATAAAATCTAGCAAACACTAACTGAAAAAACAGAGTCAAACTTCCAGTTCAGTTAATATTCAATGCAACACAAATGAATCAATTAAAATGCTGTATTATTTGAAAAAAGTGCAGACAAAAGGGACTTAAATTATCTTATATGTCCCGTTGAATACAGCTAGATCTTAACCTGCCAAAGCTGAGGTTTTAATAGAAAATATTCCAAAATGTACCACTTAAATAGGCACTAACAGAATATCAATGAATGAGACTACCCCCAACTGCAATTACTCTCTATGCAGGAATTGTAACAGGCAATAAAATCTAGCAAACACTAACTGAAAAAACAGAGTCAAAATGTCCAGTTCAGTTAATATTCAATGCAACACAAATAAATCAATTAAAATGCTGTATTATTTGAAAAAAGTGCAGATAAAGGTATTTAAATTCTCTTATACATCCGGTTGAATACAGCTAGATCTTAGCCGGCCAAAGCTCAGGTTTTAAGCAGAAAATATTCCAAAATGTACCACTTAAATAAGCAGTAACAGAATATCAATGAATGAGACTACCCCCGACTGCAATTACTGTCTATGCAGGAATTCTAATGGGCAATAGAATCTAGCAAACACTAACTGAAAAAACAGAGCCAAAGCTTCCAGTTCAATTAATATTCAATGCAACACAAATAAATTAATTAAAATGCTGTATTATTTGAAAAAAGTGCAGATAAAAGGTACTTAAATTCTCTTATATGTCCAGTTGAATACTGCTAGATCTTAGCTGGCCAAAGCTCAGGTTTTAAGCTCTTTAAAGCTTTACTACTCTACTCAACTTATTATAGAAGACCTTAGACATTATATTTGTTTCAAGTTATGAGGCTATTAAGGCATCATACTTTAAGTTCTTTTCCCCATTTATTTCAAAATAGAACTTAACTGTACTTTCATCAGGGATTCAACTGCCCTAGTAGAATATAAGTTGTCCCTGCCAATTTAACCAGACAATATCAACACTACTGGCAGTAGAAGCTTTAGGCAATTCTACTGAGGGGACAGATTTGGAGGTTGAGTTATCTCTTAACATAAGCATGCAAACCTCCTTTAGTAGGTATACATATATTCTGAGAGGTGGTGAATGGGAAGTTGTCTGATGAAGTCCGACGGTAGAGGACAAAAACCACGGTGAAAAAAAGAGTTAAGAGTTTCATGTTTTTAACTGTATTCATGCTTTTCATAATAAATACTGCTGCAGTGAAGCCTGTTTTTTTTGGAATATCTATCTGCACCTCTCAAGTATCTAGTTAGTTGCTTTTGTGGTCGGCGGTTTCTGCTCTAGATACAGAATCATTTAGCTTGGCAGTCTGAGAGGCAGAAAAGAAACCAGTCGCTGGTTACGCTCCTTACTGTTGTCATTTGTTTAGGATTCTTAGCTGTATTTGGTGGAAGAAAACAAAATCTAGGCTGCTGTCAGTGATTTGGTTTCCAGGAATTTTAGAAAAGAAACTTCAACTCCACTTGCATGTTCCATTTGTTGTATGAAATTGTCCTTAGACTTATTTCTTCTCTCATTCCTTTTCTGTGGAGAGAAATACGTCTGCTAAAGGGCAGACACCTATTATTGTTTTGGTACCTTCTTAAATAGTTCCTGTCAGAACCCTGTCTCTGTCTCCCTTCACATCTTGTGTCATTTTGTCTGGCAGTATCTTGTCATAGGTATGAAAATCTGGGTTGTAAGGGTAACTAACTCCACTGAAGGTTGTGGAGTAGGAGACATTTGCTTTGTTGCAGGGGAATTGTCACTAACTTGTGCCTGAACATGGGTATTAGCCTTTGTGGGCTATTTACTTTTACCAGGTTTGCTGCCTTACAGAACAGACAGTTCATTTCTCTCCATGCCAATGGTCTCAGAAGCTTTGACTGATACCCATTTCTCTCCATGCAAAGGGTGTCAGAAGCTTTGACTGATATCCAGTTTTCTCCATGCCGAGGGACTCAGAAGCTTTCACTGATACCCATCTCTCTCTATGCCAAGGGTTTCAGAAGCTTTGACTGATACCCATTTCTCTCCATGCCAAGGGTATCAGAAGCTTTGACTGATACTCATCTCTCTCCATGCCAAAGGTATCAGAAGCTTTGACCGATGCCCATTTCTCTCCACGCCAAAAGTATCAGAAGCTTTCACTGATACCCATTTCTCTCCATGCCAAGGGTATCCAAAGCTTAGACTGATACCCATTTCTCTCCATGCTAAGGGTATCAGAAGCTTTGACTGATACCCTGGGCTTGGGAAGTAGGTATTCTTTTTCCCTTTTGGAGGCAGGATTTCATTAATCTCCCTTTATAGATTCCTTGATATTTATTGCCTTGCCTGCAGTCCAGTGTACAGTTCAATATTTATTTATAAATGTTCTAAGGATAACTTTGTTCTAACATGCAAAGGTCAACTCTGGAAGTGCACATCCTGAAAATCATTACTTTCTTTACCTGAAAACTCATTGGTGGCAGAATACACATCTTTCAATTTAAATTCAATTCAATTAAAACTATTGGGGGTTTTGATCAGCATCACATGTATTACAGAGGTCTGACCAGCTTCTCTTCAGAAGAGATTATCTTCTAAACTCCTTTTTAAATTTATACAAGCATTATGACTCATTTTTTCCTTATTCACAAATACTTGCTCTGACTATCCATTCATCAGCCATGGGCCAACTTATTATGAAACTTTGTCCTTTATTACTGGTTACAGAAAAAGTTATGAAGCACTCTTTTTACTTTCAGAAATATTGGATAACATCATCTTTTTTTCACTTCTGAGTTGACCTTACTGCCAAGTAGATATAAGTCCTGCATAGCAATCTTAAGAGTTGCAAACCCTTTTTCCATCTTACTCACCTTTTTGCAAACTTAGGGCTGGGAGTCAACACTATCAGTATTATAGACATTCAGGGAGATGGGGCTGTTTCTTGCCATACATTTCCTTAGGAAACATTTAGTCAGGCTAGAAGACTTTTTAGTTTGAGGGGGCAGGAGCTGAATTTCTGTTATGCCCTTCTTCTGGTTCTGCTGAAGTTTCCTTCAATTCTGGATATAATCTCTGAATTTAGCATTTACAATATGTCTACTGTTGTGCATGACCTACAGTTTCTTGACACTGTGTTTCAAATTTTGTCTGTACTGCAAGTAATCCATATTACTTGGTACACTTTTCAAAAGAGTTTCCTTTCTATAGATTAAGATTCCAAATTCCTTATCTGTTCTAGCATTATGTCTTTATGCTACATCTTTCACACATTTCACATTGCTGGCTGTGCTGTATATTTACGTCATGCGCCATTAACATCACATATTTGTTTGCAACCCTTCGCTTATTTAGCTCTCTATTTTTTTTTTTTTAATTAGATGGGGTTGTACAGTGAAATGTAGACTCAGATTTAATTCAAATACTGTATGTATGTATGTATGTATGTATGTATGTAAATGTATGCTGCATTTTTTTTAATTATTGGGAGTAATAAGGCATTGGAAGATACATATTAGGTGCAGCATCAACCAAAAAGACTTGAAAATAATAAAAATAAATGCCATGGAGGGTCCACAAATGGTTTAAAAACAATTTAATATTATACCAATAAAACACTGAGCACTTTCATCTCCCAAAAGAGAATTCATTAGAATAATTACAAACCAACACAAAGGTATCATATAGTATCTAAAAACAATTTTCATGGGCTATAGTTAATGAATCAATTGAACCTGTTCTTTTCATATTTTTTTTCCTTTAAAGAACACAGGTATATAAGTCAGTGCATAGAAAACTTCAATCTTGTTACAAACAAGGCGCACATATAATTTGTGTATATACATATGTACCAAACAACATTATAACTGTGTCTGTTGCTCCTGTAACTATAAAAGCTAATAAATATAGGTTATTTAACCATAATTTACAATTATAATATTGTTTGGTACATATGCATATACACAAATTATGGAGTGCAGATATAGCAGTATGGATGGGGGTCCTACAATCTGGAGTGTGTCCTCCTTTGGATGAGATGCCTAGTAACTATGAACTTTTTTCCCAGTTTGGCCAGCATTCCCTATTGCAATATTACCAGCTTACCAGTTCTTTTTTAAATGTAACATGGGTGATTTAATCTTCAAGGGCAGCAGACACTGAATTTGTACAAAAAACACTGAAATGTAAAGTTGTTTGCCAGCAGCAACCGCTGATTCATTAGTTATACATCTCTTTAATGTGGAATTATTCAGTGGATTTTTACTTCTGCAGAGATTGTGTATATTAACTGATATTGATAGATTGTAATGATAGAAGTTTGAGTGACTGTTTGTGGTAGAAATGTTATGTAATGAGTATTTTTTCATTATTGGAACACATGCTTTGTTTAATTGTTTATTGGAAAAATGTCCAAACCTACAAATTTAAAACATACTCTAACAAGTGGGGTTGCATCATACAAGGAATATAATTTAATACAATCAGGATGGTGTATCAAAGAACACATACATGTATGCATGGTCCTAAGAATGTGTGCAATGGGCATATGGGTTGAAAACAGCCCAAAGTTAAAATTAATCTGCCACTGGCCAGATGCATTTTCTTTGAATGTAGGTTTCAATGCCATTTCAATGTGGATGTCAAGGGCAGAGGAGCTTACTGTTCATTGTGAAACTGTATTGTTTTGTTTTATTTTGTTTAGCAAATGGCTATCACTGTCCGTGCTATAAAACTGGAAATATATCACCAATCATTGTAGAAGTAATGAAAAAAGTAGTGTGCACACTGACAGCTTTGAACAACATTTATGGTAACTGGGGATAAATCCCCAAGTAACTGGACATTGGAATGGGTAGGGGGTACTGCTGGGGGGGTGCAGCTGTGTTGGAAGGGCTAATCCATTACCCTGCCTAAGCCCCCATTTGACCATGATCCAGCTCTGTCCTTAAAAGTAATTAATTTCCTCTTGGCTTAATATACCTTTCTAGTTTAAATGTTTCCTCTGAACTTCTCTTGCATATGTATTACATTTGCCCCCACCACTATAGCCTGGCTCATGACTAATCAGTGTGCAAAGTGAACAAGTGTAGTTTTCAAGATAAGCATTTTTTTTTTAATTTTTAAAAGTATATTTTTAAAAGAAATAGAGATATTCACTCTATTAAACTGAGATTGTAATTACTTTTGCGATTATGTCCTTATTTCATTGCTGGTGGTTGCCACTCAGTGCGCCTTGCAAAAACTACTTGAAAGATAGTCCTCAGGATTATTGTTGTAACAATATAACATAAAGTGATACTTAATTTTGTCATTAAGTGATTAAACTGAGTAAATACAAGCTATATGATTTTGTATGATTGCATAAACAGAATGTTGATGTTCTTGTTTTGCATTTTTTTCCTTTTATTTCCATGCAATACATTATGTTCAGTATACCTCAGATGCATAAATGCCAGGATAAATGAATGGATTAAGGAATAGCTATGATTTCCTGTCATTTTATGCATTTTATTTGAAAGTACATCTGCTTTTATTGATTTAGTATTGCTCTAACATTAATTCAAAGGCATTGTAAATATGCACACATACATACATAAGTGCAAACACATATATATATATCCACATTGCTGAGTCAATCAGTAATGCCAGATATTAAACTTTTGTCTGTGCATATGAGACAGAGAGAGAGAGTCAGGTATACAGAGACAGAGACAAAGATAGCATATACCAACATCGTTTGACTGCACCAGGCAGTCCATCAGCATACATTGCATTGAAGGACAACAGCAGGATTCTATTATTAAATGCTCAAGTTCTCTGTCCTTTTTCTTCCTATTTATTGTCCCTGCTATAAATAAATAACAACACAGCATTTAAAATATTTTACATTGACTGTTTCTCTCCATTAGAACAGTACCTTACTCTACTGTGGTGGGTTCACTTTCAAAAAAACTTGTATCCCCCTTGAAAAAGTCTTCAATTCATTTATGTTACCAAGGCCACTGAATACAGGTAGTTTTCTGGCCAATTCCCTCCCCAAACTGACATCATCATGACGGTCCTAAAAATCCACTCATGCTGTGATGTCACAGCTCCCTGGTCCTTCCCTTACCCATACAGAAAATAAAGCCTAGAACAAGGAAACAGTGCATGAGTCAAGTTTCCTGCTGTGAGCTGCCAATCACAGCAGGGAACAGCTCAAATTACCCTTAGCATTTTGACAGCTAGGGAAATTAGGTGTGAAGGGGGATGGGAGATGAGTCAAACTAGTACGATTCAGGCTTCACAAGAAAAAGAAAAAAAACTGTAGCTTAGCCTTTCTGAAAAGAAGCAACAGTAAAAAGCACTTTGAATGTCTGTTCTGTGGCATTTGCACTGTTCATGTTTAAAATAGTCATTGAATGGCATGAAATATTACTTAAAACTAACTGACTGAAAAACAGCAGTGGATGCATGTAAAATCAATGCAGTGACAGGAGCTCTAGGAAGAATGAGGCCTGCATGATGTAACTTTTTTTACAGATGAGCATTGCATTGTGGGATACCTAGTGACAGACTAAACAATTGGAATTACTTCAAGATGCCAGACCTCATGTGGTCAGACTCAGAAATTACATATAAAAATATTTAAAAACCTGTAAATAGTAGCAGAGTGGTGTTAAAATGTAAGAAACACCAAACCATGACAAAATAAACATGTGTTTGTGTCTGTGGGTGCAGTTGTCCTTTAACAATAATAAGAATAAAACTCTAATGTCATCCTAAGGGATCTACCAGGAAATTAAACATTCTATGAGGGACAGACTATAACTATTCAGCTAAGTCAAGGTTTGGTAAAAGGCATGTGTGAGATTTGCAATGTCTTGCAGTCTGTGATTTTATTTTTCCCATTCATTTCATGTCAGTGACACATCTGAGGTGTCTTCATTCAACATAGGTCTGTAACTGCTAGGTACAGTGCATGTGAGCATGGGTTTATGTTGTTTTATCTGATTGTGTGTGAGTCTGCCTGTTTCTCTTTGCTTCTAAAACTGTATGCATTTATATGTGTGTGTGTCTTTGCAGACAATAAACACTTATATAACTTATATTTTGGATGTAAAATACTTCCTCCAACAACAATTACATGTTACAACAAGTTTGAAATATTAGGTAAGGTAAGGTAAGTATTTTACATCAACAATATGTTTAAAAAATATGTAGCAATAAAAAAATACAAAACAATTTAATAGGTAGTCCATTCCCTATATACAGTAAGGGCCTCCAGGGTGAACATTAATACATGCCCAGGGGTGTTAATTCCTTGATGACACTTACACTGAAGGGCATTATTGTTTGCTCAGCAAGAAATCAACATGTAAGGACAATGTGTGTGTTATCTGACAGATTTGCCTCTTATTGTCACTGAGCTGAACTACTTCCAAGACAGAGATTAGTCTACCGATAATGCAATCTTTCTTTGTAAACAGTGAATGTGTTCTTAAATTAGTTGACCTGTTTAACATATCTGCAAGAATAACAGTAATTGTGCTTGTACACTTACAAATTATGTCAGTATTTGCCTGTACCCATATTCATCTGCTGCAAACGGGTATAGATCAACATTAGGAATGATTGTCTTTCAGAGAGTGATCAGAAGATTTTTACTTTGCAAAACTTGTACATACCCTTTCATATTATGAAAGCACAGAAGGGACTATCATAAATGTAGTGCAGTGTAGGGCTAGAAACCATTGCTGTGACTGATATGCCATTCGGACATTCACTGCTCTACTTTGAGACAATGGTTTCTGATATGTTGCCAGTCTCCAGTAAGGATATTATGGCAAGACTTCACCATGTGACATGAGTCTTTCTCTACATTTCCCCTTGGAGAGGAATGTAGGCATCGCCTCTTCAGTCCCCTTCCTGACTGGTTATTCTATTAACTAGTTTCCTAATCAAACCAAGATCATATGGCTCATATAGGGAAATTCCTCTATGATATGGAGGTAGGGGATCCAAATTATTCTAATGTCTATATTAAAGGTACATCTATATAAATAATTGAAGTAAACATTATGGCATGCATTCTAGCATTAAACTATTAAAATAAATTAACTGATTCATAATGGCAAGCATTTAATCATCAAACAAGTATCTCTTAGTAAATACAATAAGTCTAAGTACAGAGTGCTCTTTCTTTTGTACACAAAAGTTTGTCTGATCTATTTTATGAAACCATATCCTTGTTCCCTTTGCAGTTATGGTTATGTGACATTATTTGCTAATCTTGTAGAAGACCTACTAATGAACCAGTGTACTTGTATGTAAGAAGGCAGCCCAAGATACAGCTTGATCTTAACAATTTTACATCGGTCAAGATGCTTTTCTTGAGAAAAGGAGGTGCTAAGCCGATTCTTTGCTGTGCTTGATGATGGTCTGATCAGAGCAGTGAAAGAGCATGATGTGGATGGAAACAAATGATGAAGCAGAGCTTGCTCATCCCTTGCAAGAGGGAATCAGGGTAGCAGCATATATCCAAAAATGTATATTCTGTCATTGATCATGACCAAAGCCCAGAAACAGAATATATGTCTCCGCCTACAAGGAAAGTTACACTTTTGTGGGTAAAGACTTCTCTCTACATTCATGGATACATACCTCTTATAATTCTGTTGGTTACATACCCTGAATAGAACAGTTTAAAGTAAAAAAAAAAAAAAAACATGGATGGTTAAGTTGGGAAATATTGGTGAACTTTGTCTGTGGCTGAGTCTCAATGGTCAGCTGGTCAGCAGCCACAAAGAAGAAACATGTAAAGGAAGTGATAATGTCTTATCTTTGCATTTTTTAGGGTCTACTCACATATGGTTTGAGGCACCTTCTTTTGTATGTCTGCTGTATGATTCAAAATGTGTGATTGTACCAAAGCAACCTTAAATCTGGCAAACAATGTCTTTGCCATTTTGTCATTTGCCTGACTTTATAGATAATATTGGCATTTGATCGAAATGTAACTCCTTTAAAACAACACATTCCAACTATGCTAGTGATAACCTACAACACAAAGCTCATTACGATAAGTATATATTAGTATTTCCCATACTCAGCATGTTTCAGATGCTGCCATGTGCTGACTCTTAAGTGACCAATATATTTACCAGACAAGGTCATAGTCAATATATCAAAGAATATCATATCCTGATGTTGCAATCAGTTCTGTAGCTCCCAATGTGGAGATCATTACATATACTGTCATTGTGTGTCCGTACAACTTTTATACCGTCATCATTCCTGTACATCCGACATTATTGCTACAATTTACAGATGTCATAATAACTGCATCCCACTAGTAACAACTCAGCATAAGTCATTATTGAGCATGCCATCTGTAGTCTATGATGCAACATCCTTCATAGATCCAGTGGGTTACTTGTAGAATAACCTGTTTATGAGTATTATATCTTATGTCCAAATACGGAATTAATATCCTCTAAACATAGTGTAACCTAGTCTGCATGTCTGCTGTTGGCATTAAGTGGCATTTTATTCCATTTAATTTATACAATAACACTTCTCATTTTTCACAGATAATTTCAACTTTTAATTATTTTACCGTAAATTTTATGCAGGAAATACCCCACTTGTTATTTACTTCCTAAATTGGAATCGGTCACCTTTCAAAAGAAACCTTCTTGATAAAAGTGAGAATAATTTTGACTTATAATACTCATTAATATATATATATATATATATATATATATATATATATATATATATATATATATATATATATATATATATATATGTATAGGAACACTTCATAATGCTGAAATCCTGAAAGATCGATGGCAAAGACCATATAATCAAACTTTCGGAATCATTCTGAACAGAGATCTGCATACAGCGTGGAATGGGAGATTTCCCTTTTCCTCTTTGTAGTGTGATCTTGGAGTTGGAATGTAGAAGGGGTGTGGGGGGTGCAGGCCTCCCTTGCAGAAACATGTAAATTGTTGTTGGTTTTTTGGGGGGAGATTTGTTTGGGCATGTTGATATTCTGAAATATCGATCATATGGTCTCGATCATATGAAATTTGATATTTCTGAAGTGAATCCATATATATATATATATATATATATATATATATATATATATATATATATATACACATACACACACACACACTCACGGTGAAACAAGTTTCATTGACTTTTTTTTTTTTTTTTAGAAATTATCTCTATTATATTTCCACTATCTCAGCATGTGTATGTATTGTATGTATCTATGGGTATATCCATATATATCTACATATATGTGTGTGTGTGTGTGTGTATATATATATATATATATATATATATATATATATATATATATATATATATATATATATATATATATATATATATATATATATATATATATATCTTTATTTATATATATATATATATATATATATATATATATATATATATATATATATATATATATATATATATATATATATTACTAGGCAATACATTCTGTTATTAAGTTCAGAACACTGAAATGCAATACTGCCAAAGCTTAAATATAATAATATTTAAATGTCAAGTATAATACCAATGGCATCAATATAGCTATAAGAGTTACTTAGGATTACATTCAGTGTTTATAATTTTATTGTGTGTACAAAAATAATATCCTTGTCATATGAAGCTCACATTTCTGCAAAGCAGAGATTTATTTTCATTCTTTATTCACCTCTCTGTAGCAAATGTCATAATATACTTTTCTGACATTTAGAACTTTCAGACAAATAACAGTGTGATTATTTCCTTTGAGAAAAAAAATGTATATTTCAATAGCACTCATCACAATTATTTAAGAAAGTGGCACTGCTGAATCCATGGTGAGTCTTTCTAAGGAAAAAAAAGTGTCTGGAAAGACAGAAAGAAAGAAAGAATGGGAAATGGGAAAACACAAGTTGATTCCCAATGTTTGTACTTAACAGCAGCCTTTGTCATCAAACATTTGTCTCTGAAATCTGAAAAGTATTGTTTTACTATTGCAGACTGCGCTGAACATTTTTCAAAACATACTTACAGTCTCTGAAAGAAGGTCCAGTGACACTACAATATTTAAGACAAAGCATTTTTTTCTGTAAGGCAATATTTCATGATGCAAAGGAAGAAGAAAAAAATGGATTTTTATATAAGGAGGCAAACCAGTTTTGACTGCAGGCTACTTTGCAATTGTCAGACAAGTAACAATCTTGGTGGTAAGGAAGAGAAACGTTCTAAATTTTAACAGACGCAGGGAATTTTATATGTTTAACTATAATGCCATTAAGTGTGACCGCATTGTAAGATTTTAATCAAATAAAACATTTGCCTATGATTTAAAACTTCTTATAAGAAATACAGTAATACCCAGCAGAAAAAAGACAATAGACTAAAAATGTTTGATGGAGGTATGCAAAGATCATCTTAACGAAGTACATACAGAAAATTAGGAACCATAGCACAGAGGACTGCTTTCACTTAAAGATGGTATACACTTCTAATGTGCCAGCTAGAAAGAGCATGCAGGTATATGATGTTAAACAGTGAACGGGTATGTGAATGCAGAAGAAACATTGGTAAATTGTGCACTGTTTATTAGGATATTTTAAGAAGTAAAACAAAATATGTAGATTGCAGGAAACAAGAGAAGAGAAGAAATAATTTATAACAACAAAATTACTACAATAATGGTAGAGTTGGTAACTGCAGATTTCAGAAGGAACGTTGATCAGATACATGTATCAAAGGGGAAAATAGTAATTCAATTAGGCAATATCCATTACATTTCTCTGTAAGAGAATATTGTAAAATAATAAGAAACATGGCAAAGTCTGAGTAAGTAACATACATTTTGTTTCTCCTATTTACAATTTATCTCATTTTTTTATGTAAACATGTATTTGATAACTAATTTTAGCATAACTTTAAAGAATCATGTATGGAGATAAGTTACAAGTATTGTATGGCAAATTCAGATAATGCCAATCATTTGTATAAATCACACAAATATTGGGCATTCGTAATGCAGTTTAATATATAATGCAAATGTAGCTCATTTAGACAAAAATGTATATACACAGACTGCAACACAGTTCCTTAGAATTCATTATACTATTCTTTTAAATGTTCCCTGTCTGTTAGAAACGTTAATAGGTCAGACAAAGAATTCTTTAATAGTAGCAGATGTGGTATTCAATATATATAAAAAAAACAAAAAATATCACATGTTGTGATACTAAACAAACCCTGCCAAAAAAAATGTATGTATAGGTGAATATGTGCATGCTGACTACATCTATATCTATAACTATATCCATATCTATATATATATATATATATATTTATATATTTGTGTGTGTGCATATGTTTGTGAGTGTAGATGATGGATGTGCATGTTTCTGGTGAGAGTGTGGAATGTGTGTATGTGTGTGTGTGTGTGTGTGTGTGTGTGTGTGTGTGTGTGTGTGTGTGTGTGTGTGTGTGTGTGTGTGTACCTGAACACTGATAATTGACTTTAAATAATACGGAAATAATTTCAGGGTCTGCAGCATTTTAAGTGCTGCATAGGAACACTGAACTATTATAAGTGACTGCATCTTTAAATAGTGAATCATTTGCAATATTATAAGTAAAGGTAAATTACTGAAATAAAAAATATATAAAATCAAACTTTCTACTCTGGCTTGCCTCCTGCAAAAAAAAAAAAAAATCTATTTACGTGATACAGATTTTTGTCCTCAACCTTCATTTGCATACTGTTTGTCCTTTAACAACTCATTTCGTCAGACCTTTATTTAGATACTGTTTGTCCATTAACAACTCATTCCATCAGATAATGTTCTGAGGCAATTGGGAATTTGTACAAGGATCCTTCATGAACTCCTGGACTGTATGTCTGTTAGCTACATATACACCTATTCCCATGCCCAGTCTGGCTAACTGGCTTACTTAAAGCTATGATGTAGGCAAGGGAGGTATGCAGACTCAAATACTTAAAGCTACAATGTAGGCATGTACACTCAAATAGGCAGATAATAAACTAAATGAAATGAAGTTATTCATCTGAAACCTCTGATTACAGAAATGCTGAGTATAACACAATTTGCAAGGTTTCTTTTTGACCCCAGAACCTATGAACCTATAAAGCACAGTAAACTACAGACACCATCGACCCACATGGATCAGGTTATTAGATGATAAAATGCACATATATAAATAAAATTGTCAGCAGCAGAACCAATATCAGTCAATTGTTTCATAAACAATCATAAGCAAATGTCTGAGGCCACAGTATGCCGATTAGTCCCTGACTGGACAACATGAAAGACAATCTGCACTATTTGGCTTGTCCAGCCCCAATCTGAGTGGCATATCCTCAGTGTCTTCTTGGCAAGCATGACCTTCTAATCAAGATCAGTGTTACAGACACTCACTCACTCAATCATGACCCTGATAGACTGGACCAAGGGATGGTAGATGGAATAGAAGGGGGTCTGCACAGTAATCTCACTTTCCTGGCCATGACCATATTCAGGCAAAAAGTGACTAAGTGAGATATCGAGGTAACAGACCAAGTTTTCTTTTAGCTACAAAGCCTAAATAAATCATATACAGCAATGTATGGCTGCTCACTCCAACTCATTTGATAATTACAGTTAAGCCAACCCCTCACCAGTCCTTATTATTTTACTCTAAATAACTATTCAGTTTTGTAAACTTCTTTGAAACAAACAAATCTTGCAGAACAGATACTGAATGGAAATTAAACAAATCCCGGTCAATAACACAAAGGGTTACTTCATCCAAGACAATCAAAACAAGATCTTTGTCTGTGAACCCATCATTACAGGACCAGAAACCCAAAGCTGAGGCTGTCCTGGCCAATCTATTGTTTATGGGGGTCTACTTCTGTTTATCGAAAAACAACTTTTTAGAAAATCATAAAGCCGAGCCCACTTTAGCAAAAGTGCTCTTAAACGAAAGTGCACTTTCGCGAACACCGATTCACAGAAGCATGGTACAGTGGGGATAAGGAAATATATCCTTTTCCCCACTGTAGTGAGATCTTTGCATTAGTATATATAAGTAGCAGGGGCTTGTGGGGTGCCATCCCCTGCAAAATTGTGTTTTTAATATGTTTTTTTCCAATGCGGTGAATTGGTATTCGCAAAAGTGTACTCGTTTAAGTGCACTTTCACTAAAGTGGGTTTGGCGTTCTGTTTTTCAAAAAAGTGTTTTTTTGATAAACATAAGCAGACCTGGTTTATGAACTTGTGTGCTGTTTCCAAGGTTGCCACCCTACAAGCATCATCCCAGCATAATCTAGACACAATTGCAGACCAATTCAAAATTGTATTATGATAGTACTGCTGTGCTATTATCATGCCTGTCAAGGTCTTAGATAACAGACGATTCCTTGAAGTGCTGTCAAGGTGAATTAATAAAATGTGAGGCTGGACTTCAAGGTGAATTATTAACACATGAGGATGACCTACCTTCTGTATGAGCTGCAGTAAGGCTAGTAACAAATGAGCCAATAACATTCCACAAAACCCTTCCATGTTAGGTCCTAAGTGCCATGGTCAATGCTTAAATAGAAACCATCTTGTCAAATCACAGTGCTCTTTGTTTCTCACCATTCAAATGAGTGAACTAAGATTAAAACATTCCGAGAACCTGGAAAAAGAGTCAAACAAACAAAATAAAACACTAAACCATCCCACAAAACATATAGTATAAACACACTATTTAATGCACCCTGTGAATGTACTAGAGGACCACCTACCAGTCCTTTTTATAATGTTAAGTGGGCTGGTCAGCCCTAGCTAGATCAGAGTGGGGTGAGTAGCCGCTGCCCAACAGGTCATGAGTGCTTAAAAACATCCACATTAAAATGTTTAAGACCTGTAAAATTACATGAACCTTGCACAGAAACAGGTACTAAATTGTCTACTAGAACAGTAAGTTAAGCCGATGAAAAGAGGAAATCCACAAAAACTGGGCAGATTAATATGGAAAATGACCTTATAGCCCAAAACCTGTTGAAACGTCTTGGCCAGGAATTCCAAACTAAGGACGCATTGTCAATGACATGCACATATCTCCATTTTAGAGCAACCAAAACATCACTAACATGGGATGTATCTTTGTACAGAGAGGTTTATAAAATGGCCCACATTACATATTCATGTAAATGCTGATCAGCAAAACATCTCCAGGATGGTTTACCATAAATTATTAATAATGGGTCATTGGGAATCTCTTGATAAACCCCATAACCTTTCCTAGTGCTTTAACAACCTGCTGACCATCTAATATTTAGAATAATCTTGCAGTCAAACAAATCTGACTAATAAAGTAAAAGCTGTCAGATGAACTCTGATTGTCTTGACTAATTCCTTCATCCTCTAATGCAACTTTATGTAACAAATAAGGAGCAAAGATGACTAATCCTTCTCTTCTGATGATAAAATCTTACAAAAAGTCTGGAAAGCCTAAAAATATGGCCTATATGTTTTTATTACTAGCAGCCATGGATTTTACTATAACAGGTTCCTTATTCTTTGCAAGTAATCCATAATTCTGCCAGAATTGGAGTGGGGATTTCTTTGGTCTCTGGAGTGAGATGATGAAACCTGGTAATCTGCAAGCTAGAAAGACAATCAATGAGAGCATTACTACTACTAGAAATATGCTTAGCAGAAAATGACACATATAGTTGGATAATGTGCAAAACCTGTAACCTCAATTAGGGTCTACAACCATCTTTATCTGAAGTGTTCTTACCTTAAACTTCTACTACCACTTGGATATCTGCACGAAAAATGACTTTTCGCTTGTGAAACTCCTCCTACCTCACAACCACAGACATACAAATAGGCATGATTTACAAAAATGCAATATTCTTTCTTCTCTTTATGAATGATATGGGCCGCCAGTTTGTGGAAAACCACTGACTTTCAGAACAGGCCACCAATATTGTGACACGTGTCACATTTGTAAGCAACTGTAAAGTATATGATTCTGCTCATTACTCTTTTCACAGGGAAATCTCATTGCAGTCTGCACAGAAAATGAGCCATAAACAAAAGGCTTTGTTCACTTGCCTAATAACACTCACTGTTTGATGATTCTGGTGCCCCCTCCATTTGACAGATAATCAAGGACTCTCAGTAAGGTCCTGCACAGAGCCAAGGTCCTGCACATAAAGTTGAAAATGGCAAAGAACTCTGCGACATCTCTGAATTTCACTTTCTTAGCTGATAAGAATTTCCTGATAACTGTCTTTAATCATTTCAACTTACAATGTGTCAATTTGATAGCCAAAGAGTCTACATCTGTCACTAGTTCCTGGAACACAAATGCCCTGGCCAACCTATGTTTTATAAATTTGTGTGTTGATTCCAAAGTGACCACACTACAGGCTTTCAATCTTGCCAATAGGAAAAGGCACCCTGACCTTCTGAATGAATGAAAAAAACAGTTGTCTGGTTTCCTGCATACCAGTTGATCAAAAATGAATCAACATAATGAACTACTCTTTGATTAAAGCTTCTTCTATTTTGCTACCACCAATGCATGCTCATAATGAACTTTTCAAAAGTTGTACATACCACTGGGTAGCCCTTGGGCACAGTCACATCAAAATGGTCTTCAAATTGCATGCCTAGTAGTGGTAATCTTGTTCACAGACAAGCACCGAATGAAGGGCCAACGTGTCATACAGCTTCACCCGCCACTCTTCATTGAACTGCCTAATCATTACAATAGTGTCATCTAATGATGCATGTTGGAGTTGTGGATCCTGCTTATCAATGCTGTCCTTTACAGAAGAACCCAGAAAAAGGAAAGATGATAATTCAGCAAATACTCACATTCCTTATTTTTGGAGATTAGGCTTAGGGAAGAAATTCCAAATGCCTCAAAAGTAGGAACCAAAATGAGGACAGCTACTTTCCTCTCATGCACTTCCATGTTAAGCAAGTCATTTAAAATTTTATCACTGCCAACAACTGACTTTAAATTTTTTGCAAGTTTGCATGCTCCCCTTTCCAAAGAGGCATCTGATCTGATGGAAAGCCAAAGACCCTGTAATAGCTCCTGTGTCATTTGTCTCTTACAGAAAACACCTCTGGTCTAATGGTGAATGTGTGTTTCTACTTATGATGAAGGCCTTGAAAAAATGTACTCCCTAATTTCCCCAAAAAGAGCCTTTTCCTCTATCCATCTGGTCTGCTGGAGACTACAACAAGCTCAAGTGTAGACAAGAAATGAGCCTCCACAAACTGAGCTTGTTGTTGGCTATATACTTCTTGTCAAATAGGGGACCCCTCATCAATGAGAGCATGCATGGGTGAGTCAAGGCAACTGTCAGGCACATTTTCCTATACTGAAAGCCCAACATGACATTAACGTAACCCCCCCCCCCCATTCATAACTGCTAGGGTTCATAGGTTAATAGGTTAATACTAGGCTGTTCATCAATCCCACAATGAAATTACCAAAAATAGAATATCATCGTACCCTACAAAGTACTCACACCTAGTTTCAATCCATTTCTATAAGGACTTGGTGGACCACACCAAGCATATACTTATGAGCTCTCACTCAGTCATCAAAATCTCCTTGAATAGCATCATGGAGCTGCTAACTTTACATCCATGGAGAGTCTAAACCATAAAAAAGTAGTCCCAGTGATAAATATCCATCATACCATCAGTTCTATTTATGTTAAGGTGGAAGTAGAGATCTCCTGAGTTGGTATTTAGAGTGTTGCTAGTTTTGTGGACGTGTTACAAATTGCATAGGACTGGATCATTCTAAGCTCTGTAGTCAAGAGTCCACAAGAAATGGAAAGGCATGAGAGCACTTTATGGCAGGCAGGATAGAAGACATGCCCTACATTGCTTTAGTAAGGTAGGTCATGTGCCTGGAAAAGTGCATAGTAAAGGGGCTGCTCAATTGTTGGTCTGATAACAGAGGAGTAAAGGGGGATGATAACATCTTTGGATTTAGAAGATAAACTTTTGGTGAGTAGTCGGGTTATATAATAGCCTTTCCTAACAGCAGAATTCATGTGACAGTCAATGAGTATTTCATAACGTATCAAAGCATCCAAGTCCCTAATGACAAAGTGAGATTTTAGGGAGATAGTACCTATGGAATAAGAGCAGGTATGTTCAGAGTTTCCAAAGGGACAAAACAATATTGTGCTCTTGCCCTCTTGGACAGGGGCAATAGGTGCTGATCATGAAATAAGGGTAGAACTTGGCTAGGCTTATAACGGCCCTTGGGCCATTAGCCTAGTAACTTTCTATGATCCTATGATCCTATGCATTGCTTGCCATTTAATTTGAATCTGGGCTTTACACATCATATGTTACTATGTGTTAGGCTTTCTTGGAGAATCCAAATGTCAGTAGGAGTATTTATGATAGCTATAAGTTTGCAGTCATCAACAAAATTTGTCAGTCACAGGCTGTGGGTGTTTGACTGGGTATACTGAAAAGAAATGAAGATCAGAACATTGATGTCCTTATTCGTAACACTAAAAATAGAGAAACCTGACAAACCCGAATGTTGAAGCTTTCCCAGGGTAAGGAAACACTTGCCAACATGCTCTTTTCTCCAATGTAGTGTGATCCCAGAATTGGTATATATAGCTGGGGGTTACATTGGGATGGGTTTTATTTACTTTGGTGTGTATTTAGTTTAAGTCTGGGCAAGTGTTTACTTACCCTGAAAAAACTTTGGCATTCAGGTATGTCAGGTTTCAGAAGAAATGATTTGAATGGGAAAGAATATAATCAAGTTATGTCTAAAAACTTTTGAATTAGTTGTTAAAAATGTTATTCTAATTTCCTTCTAAATAGTGATACAATAACCATTATATCAAAGTTTTGCTGCTCTGAGTTTCAGAACAGAAGTAATGGACACAAAGTCATTTAAACCAGGGGATTTTGTGGATTCCAGGACAATCTGCCAAAACAGTTCATGTCAGGTTTCAGATTTTCAGTCTCGCGAATATGAACTTCGGTATTCTGATCTTATTTTTTTAAGGTTGATCCATTGGACTTACTGTCATAGAAATAGATACCAAAGAAAACTGCTCCCAGGACTGGTTATGGGGTGGGGTGGGGGACACTGCTGTGGCTTATTCTTTTTTAGATGACAGCATGCCTTCAGCACTAATATACTGGGTTGTCTCAGTGAGACAGTTTACTATCCAGTGGGTAACATAGGAGTTTAAATTAATTGGATTGTGTTATCATTGATGCCATAATCTGGCCAGGTCCAGTTAAGCAATATAAATAGATTTGCCCGAGGTTAGTGCTCCACTGACCTGTTCAAAATGTTCACCAACATTAAGAGGTAGGGCCTGCCTTTACAAACCCAATCTGGTTTGGTTCCATGGTTTGAAGAATGCTATGGTTTGCTATGTCCTTTTTAATAAGGTTCATGGTGTGATGCTGGACTCCATTGATTTACAGATAAAGCCGGTGAGGTTTTATGGGTCTGCAGTTGCAAGGATCAGTAGATGATCCACCTTTGTAGAGTGGGATGGGATAACTATAGCAGCACTAAACCAAAAACACCAACAGAGTTAGACAGCAAATAATTTATTGTTGAGCACTTTCATCTACTTCTTCAGAATGATGACAGTACTCAGTACTTCTGAAATGAATCCATTGAAGAAGCCTGAGACTGAACAGACTTCATAATGATTCTGCCAGACAATGTTTGGCACTAACAAGAAGACAGCTTGGTACATTGTCAGAATCCATGGATCTAGGGTTTTTAGCCTTGGAGAGAGCACTTGGGACTTGCTCCAGTTAACATAGGGTGGTAGAGGCATTCTAATGCAATATTGATAACTAGAGGGAGAAAGTGGAGTAAAACTTCAGCCAAAGTTGTCTTTTAATATGTTGGCAGTGTCTTCTAGGGGGAGTATGTGGCATTATTTTGTATTAACTCAGACCATTGGGTTCAACCTTTAAGGTTCCTGACATGGCTGAAGAAGGATTTGTGCTTATGCCTTTAAAGGGTATCAGTTTTCAATCAGTAATCACTCTTAAAGGAATTAATTTTGTTTCTAAGTTCCTTGTTGATCCTTTTGAGTTATTCACTAACCTGTGGAGGCTTAGGTTTGCTTTACAGGTTATTCAGTTCTTCATCTTATTGTACAGTTTGACCATATATGTTTGCTATTGATTGCGATGCATTATGTATGTCTTATGGAGAAAAAAGCCTCAAAACAAGCTTGGATTGGCATAGAATTTGTCAGTGAATATGGCAGTGCGTGATGTCTGAGGATGAAAGGGTTTTGATGTAACTCTAGTCTTCCTTTAAATGTAAATTTGATACAATTGTGGACAAGTTCATCCAGTGAGTAGTAACTATGGGGTCTGAGTAAATTGGGATATATATTGATGAGGACTAAGTCCAAAATATTTGAATCCCTCATTGAGATTTGGAGTAGTTGTTGCAAGGAGTTAGCATTAACAAAGTCCAGGAATTTCTGTACTAATTTATTTATGGTGGTATTGGCTCCCTATTTAATGGCAGGATAGTTGAAGTCACCCAAGTGTTAGGTCGTATAGTGAGGGATGTCATTTTTTTTAGATTTGCCTCGTGGTCTACCAGTGTCGTGGAAGGGGTATAGTAGTTGAGTATGATGGGATACTATGTTTGTTTACCATGAGACCACCAAAGACATTGTCTTGCATTATGAGTCTAGAGGTAAAATTGTTTCTCAGGATCACTGATACACTCCATCCAACTACATCATCAACTTTGGAGTTGTGTCTGATGGACTTATAGGCATTAACGTCTTCACCTGTGGAGGTGCTGTCTATGCACATATCAACATTTTCTGTGGTTAGGAGTGTCCACAATGAATGCAGCATTTTGTTAAGGCTCCTGGTTTTACCTTTATAAATTTTGATTATGGATGGCCATAGAGGTAATTTGAGGATACTGACCTTGCTTAAAAAAGGGACTGCACTGGATGAAAAAGTCTTAAGCAAAATACAGAAGCTATGAAGTAAGAGAAGCAGATCATCCTATACAAAGAAGCCTGGACGGTTGAACATCTCTTCACAGGCTGATATATAATTGTTTCACCTTGAATGACACCAGTACCTATGTCAAGTTATTAAAGTAAATTATATTCTGTTTATACTGAGACATCATTCTTGGCAATAATAGGATACTGCTCAAAACCAGTTTAATACCGCTCTTAATGCAAGAAATCTGGACAAAGCCCAACAAAATGGGGGGACAAAGGCTCAAAAATAGAGACATAGTTTAAATATTGCTCTTATAAACTCAGAAAGTTGCTAGAGTTACAGGGTGTGGTGGTGCTGCGGTAGCATTGTCGCCTAACAGTAAGACGTTGACCTGTTTGATTCTCAGCTAAAGCGTCTTCTGTGTGGAGACATGCATGAATGGGTGTACCTTCATTGAAGGTTGTGCATCAGGGCTGGCAACTCGGTATGTAAAAATCTACTGCCAATCATTAGCAGACCGGAGTTCTGCTGTGGCGACCCCTAACCAGGAAAAGCCGAAAGATACAACAACAA
>NC_056744.1:1737784039-1737846539 GCF_019279795.1 Protopterus annectens
CTTTTTGACAGTATGTGTACTGTTGGTGAGCCATTTGGCTACCCACCTAGCGATGAAGGGGTTTATGCCCATTTGGGAGAGTTTCCATATAATACCATAGTGGGGAATTGTGTCAGATGCCTTGGCCATATCAAGGAAGGCAGCATGCACAGTCTTACCCTCATCCATTGCTTTGATGACTGTCTTAAAGAAGTCAACCAGATTTAGCAGACATGATCTGCTCATAACGAATCCAAACTGAGTTATGTCCAGAGTCTGAAGATTACCTTTGTCCTCTTTGATGAAGAACATGTTCTTTCCTTGTCCTTAAAGATGAGGCTAGACATGCTCATGGGTCTATAGTTCCCTGGGTTAGTTAATGGTCCCTCTTTGTGCAAAGGGATGACTGTTTCTTTCTTCCATTCTGCCAGAACATAGCCTGTGTGGAGGTTGTGGTTAAATAGGGATCCAAGTAGGTCCACTAGGTCATGCTTTACGTTATTTAAAAGGCAACTTGGGATGCTGTCAGAGCCAATTGATGCCATGTTGTTAGCCTTAGAGTGCATAGAAATGACTTGTTTTCTTGAGATAATAGGCTGAGGAATAGCAGCAGGTATACTTTGGAGGATGACAGGTAGGGATGGGGGGGGTGAAGTTTGATCCAAATCTGTCAGCTAGCAGGTTGTTTATTTCCTCCAGTTGACTATGGGTGGTGACATCCGCAACCAACTCAGTGCATAGCTGGGTATTTCCTTAAGATTTCAGACACAATTAAAAGATGCTTTGTGACTTTCATTTGCTATAGAGGCTATTTTTGCTTCAGAATTTGATTTTGAGGACTTGACCAGAGCACTGATTTGTTTGTTTAGACTAGTGAGGGATTTTTTCTTCTGCTGAGTCTGTTCCCACATATTTTTCAACATTAGTTTCTTTAATTTGTTGTTTAGCCTGTTTATACAAGGGATCCATCAGAGTAGCTTGTTTTTCCCAGCAAGTCCTGGGTTTAATCCAGTCTGGTACTGCTGATTCTATAAACTGCTAAGTGGCTATATAGGGTATTGGTGTACACCTCTGCAATGGATTCTTTGTTTACTGGGTTTGGGCAGAGATTAGAAATTTCTTTTGGCATCGCTGAGAAGGATGCAAATTGTTTTGGAGAAATGATTTATCATTTTTGAGCTTGAGTTGGTATTTGCCCTAATACATATTTCAAAGAAGGCTGCTTTGTGGTCCAATCTTACTAAAGAGGACATTGCACAAGGGGTAGGTGCAATTCTCCCCCCATGTTAGTGAGTACTATGACCAAGATATTTAAGAACATAGTGGGTGTACCAACCAACTGTTTCACAACATTTCCATTGAAAAGTCCAAAAAAGTCTGATCCTGCATTTTATTGGTCATGTTTATACCCCAGTCAATTAAGTGATAGTTAAAATATGCCATTAGTAAGGTAATATGATGCATGGTGAGTGACTCTACTATGTCCAGCTACTCAGTATGTTTTTATTTGTTCATGGTGGGGAATGAATAGTTAGTAATGACTTTGTAAATGATGTTGCCTATGGTTAGTTGGACATGGAGTAACTTGTGAGAGTTATACTGTTTTACCAGTCTTGAGGTGTACTTACCTTTATGAAGATGGATACATCTCCTCCTTAGGTCCTTTCTTGCTAAGTTGGTGGTCTGAATGTATGGAAGGCATTGTATGTGTTCCCATATCATTCTCTGGAATGCAGTCATCGATTCATCTTTCAGACACTTATAAGCCCAGAACACATTACCTCTAAACAGATTATAATACATTGAATAATGATCTAATAATATGAAATCAATGCTTATATCTAAGCTGTCATGCAAACATTATAAGAGGTCAGGGTTAGTTAGAAAATAATTATTTTGTAGATACTGATAGACATCCAGATAATTAGTGCGAGGAGCTAAAAATAGAAATCCTCATTTAACTACAAATATTTAGTGGCATCTTCTTTTAGTTGTAGTGCTCGTTTGACTTGTTCTCTGCCTACCTACTGCTGATCTCTGTATTTCATTTTAGATCAAAGTTATTCATTTAAGGTTTGGTTACTTCTATTTTTTAATATTTTTCTTATATTGCACTTTGTTTTATTTTAAGTTTTAATTCTTTTTGAAGTTTTAAGTGGCTAGGGTGAGTAAGAAAAGATTTATTTTGCAGACAGTGAATAACATCCAGCCAATTAGTGGGAGAAACTGAGAAATAGCATTCCTCATTTAACTACACATATTCGGTGGCATCTTTATTTAGCTGTAGTTATTTGTTTGACTTCCTTTTCTCTGCCTGAATACTGCTGACCTCAGTCTGCATTTCATTTTTGATTCAAGTTATTCATTTAAGGTTTGGTGTCTTCTTTTTATTCTATTGTATTTTGTTTTAATTTTTTTGTTCTTTTTGGAGTTCTAAGAGGACAGGATCAGTTAGAAATGAAGGCTTTTCCATGCAGTGAATAACGTCCAGCTAATTAGTAGGAGGAGCTGAGAAATAGCATTCCCCATTTAACAACATTTAGTGGTATCTATATTTAGCCTAAATTTTTGTTTGGCTTGCTATACTCTCTGACTATTGATGATCTCTGTCGGCATTTCATTTTTCCCTTCTGCTCACCCTGCTGCTGTAGTACTTTTAAAGTTGCTGTCTTTTGAGTTTACCGCCCTTACTATAAATCTGATTTTCGATACTCCATGCAGTCTCATCTTATCAGCTCAGTCTTTTGAGGACTGAGAGATCAGCTAGGAAGGCCCTAGCCATCAGTCTCTTAAACTTGACTTATCTTCTGTTTCCTACCTTCCCACTTACTAAAAATTCAGCTTATTCAGCTGTTTTTACTGTATTTGTGCTTTTTTTCTACTTTGTTTAGCTTTTGGCTAACCATTATTAAAGTGTTCAATTGCATTTAATTTGCTGCAACTAAATTGTAACTGGTATTCTAAGACCTTTGTTTTGATTTATGCACTCAAGCAGATAGTGAATAACTACCAGCCAATTAGTGGGAAGAGCTGAGAAATAGTGTTTCTCATTTAACACCAGATATTTAGTGGCATCTTTATTCAGCTGTAGTTCTTGTTTGACTTGCTGTTCTCTCCCTGACTAATGTTGATTTCTGTCAGTATTTCATTTTGGACTGAAGATACTCATTTATGGTTTGGTTACTTCTCTTTTTTAATCCTTTTCTTCTATTGCATTTTGATCTGTTTTAAATTACATATGGAACTAGACAAAATCTAGTTACAAAAGGAAGGTTTGTGGTCTACAGTTTTGTGGCAGGAGAGGTAGCTTACACCCTACTAGTTGAAGGCTTATTGTGTCTGTTATTTTAAAAGTGTCTTAGTTCTGGTTTAAGTGCTTGGGGTCCAGAGCAGTTATTTTACATTAAGAAAGTTTGTAGTTTACATTCTTGTGGGAAGAGAGTGTACAATCCACCCTTTTGAGCTAGAAGTTGCTAGTGAAGGCTTATTGTGCCTGTTATTATAAGTGTCTTTGTTCTGATTTAAGCACTACTAACACAGTAAACAGTAACTACTTGGGCTCCAAACCAGTTATTTTACATTAGAGAGGCTTGTAGTCTACACTTTGCTGGCAGGAGAGGATAGCCAACCCCACTCGAAGCTGGGGATTGCTGGATGAAGGCTTATTGTGTCTGTTATTCTAAAATACTCTTAGTTCTGGTTTAAGCACTTGGGCTCCAAACCAGTTATTTTACATTAAGAAGGTCTGTGGTCTACAGTCTTGTGGGAGGAGAGGATAGCCTCCACCCTTCTGAGCTGACAATTGCTGGTGAAGGCATATTATGCTTATTATCTAAGACTCTGTGCTCTGATTTAAGCACTAGGGGTCCAAACCACTTATTATACATTAGGGAGGTTTGTGGCCTCCATTCTTGTGGCATTACTGTCTAGATTTTTTTTAACTTTTATAGCATCTAGTTTGCACATAGCTAAGCATTGCTCATCAAGTAACTTATCTTATTGACTTTTTCAATATTTAGATTTCTATCACTCCTCCCTAATAGATCAGTAGCCATGGATATGCACTTCCCGGCTCTCTTTTTGTCCAGTCAGGTTGAGATGGGTATTCTGAGACATTGTAGCAACTGCTTCATGTACACTGACAGCCCAGATATTTTTAATAAAACAGATAAGTTTAATGCTGGAGGCAAAACTCTCTCATACAACCAAAACTAATCCAGTAAGCATGGTGACACTTGTACCATGCTTACTGCACAGGGTAAAGACATTTCACATAAAACTACTTATGCTGAGGCACCTACAGGTAACCTTCCTAAAACACTAAGACCTCCTGCACAGTGCAATCAAAGAAAGGGGCCTCAGGTATCACATAACCACTCTGTACACCACCAACAGCTGCACATAGTAGCACTGTACCTAATGCCTTTTCTGCTAAGCCCTTAAAGCAAACCACAGGACAGACAAATTAGTGATTTTTTTAGTGAGGTACTCTGATGGCCTCCTGACCAGATTGAATAAGGAGAGAGTCACAGTTAGCTGCCTTTCTGGTGCTTGGATCCATCAAGTCACTCAGCACTCAGGTCATTGAACCACAGGTATCAATATTATGACTCTGTTATAGTCCATGTGGGTTTTAATTACCTGAGAAGTACCTCTCTTGACTATATGAAGTGAAACATTATCGATCTTGCCAATTTTGTGTGTCAGGCAGGAATGAGCCTAGTACTGAGTAGCATACTATCTTCTCCAAAGATAATACCACATTACCAACAGAAAATGATTGATTTCAACAATTGTCTTAGCTTCTGATGTCAGTCCAAGGGAGTATAATATTTGGGGTCCCATTCCCGTTGTCGAACTTTTATAAGTTTGAATGTCATATGGTTGAAACCATATGTTCTAACTTGTTAAACATTGAATGTTGCAATGGAGATCTCCACAAGGGAAGCTTTCCCTTTCCTGTAATGGAGTGCGATCTCAGAGTTGATATATTTTAGTAGAGGGGGGTGTGGGGGTGCAGCTGTCAGGTAAGTTTGTGGTGTTTTTTATTACGTTTTTGAACTTTTAAAGTTTGAACATATGGTGTCGACCATATGGTGTTCGAACTTTTAAAAGGTCAACAATGTGATATAGACCCCAATATTTGACAGTACAATATTTGACAGCCTGGGAGGACATGGTTGATAGACCACACTGCTTTGCCAGGAATGGTCTGCACTTATCCCCTCTAGGCTTTCAGACATTGCCAAAGATCTTTTCCACACCCATATTTTTTTAAGCAATGCCAAACTGATAAACCTACCATCTTAAATGAACCTATGAAGGAGTATCTGAAGGGGTACTGCTCAATGCTAGAAGTCTTAAGAAACTCCACTTCCCTGTAAGCCTTCCATTCCCTGGAGATTGTAGACATCTGTGTAGTAATGGAGACATGGTTTAAAGTTGTGGGGAGTACCCCAGGAATGAAAAGTTATAATGCCTTTCACACCTTTAAACCTGCTAGTACACAGAAGGGAACTAAAGTTGAAGTATTCTCAGCCTATCTTAAATCCAAACTCACATCCAGACTAGTTAAAGTGTATGAGCCCCTGGAACTCATACATATGCAACTCACCATAAACAGGGTCTCGTACCAGATCCTTGTAACCTATAGGTCCCCCTCCATGTCCCAGGAAACCCATACTTCCTATCTCTGTCTACTAGAAACCCTCACCATTCATCCCAATAAAATATTCATGGGGGATCTCAGCTATCCCTCTATAGACTGGGAATCCTACACAACTTCTAATGCAAAAGACCAGCGATTCCTAAAATTTGATAACACCAACAAAATGGAAGAGTTGGTTCATTCTCCTACCAGGAGTAAAAACAACCTTGACCTTGAACTCAAGAACATTGGGTTCTGATGTTCCTCACCCATTGTAATGTCTTTGTTCATCAGATCTGGTCATAAAGCAGTATTACTTGAAAGAAAAGTTAAATTCAGGGATCCAGCAAAACCAAAAACCTTTAGGAGGTATTCCAAGGCTAACCTCTCTCTACTAAGCGACACGTTAGCTAAATTCTAAGTACCCACAAATGCAATAAATGCCATAGCATATGCTGAGCTATTTACAAAATATAGCTGTACTGAATGGGCTGTGACTACTCATATTAAGAATAAATAAATCTCAAAATACAAGTCACCTGGTACAAATCACAATATCATTCAGTTTTCATGGTCCCCTTCAATAAACACATCACACTGAAACTTGCATAAACATGATTGCTAACCAATATTTATTAATTACAACCAACACATGATATAGGTGAGGATAACATCCATGTAACATTTAAATAGGACAGCATGCCCCACACATCCTGACCAGTAAGCAGAGTCCATACCTCCACTCACTTACTTATGAAGCACCGTACCACCACTCACTTCAGTTATCATATATTGAATTACATGTCTAACCAAATAAGCAGTTTATCTCTGCTTGCTTATTTACTTATTAAGCAGTGTTCAACTTCTCACTTTCCTTTCCCAACGCATTGAATGGAACATCCAACACCAGAGGGGGAACAGAAGAGTGCAAACCTGCCTCTCTTTTCCACCCACCAGCTTGACCAACCTGTTCTCCCTCTCTCTGACCAAACTTCCAACAACCTAACCACCATTAAAAGGCATTAAGCCAAACATCGTTCAGTGTACCCCATCCTGCCTAACCAAACTGTATCCATGCCACCATCTCTCAAATCCCTATCACATAAATAACAAAATTATCCAGTTGCTTAAACAGCTGAAAGCAAACCGCTGATCCCTCTCCAATGCTAAAGTAACAAACCATGACCTCATAACCTAGCATACCCACTGTATATGAGTGAAATATTCAGTTTCCCCAAGTACCATACCAATAAAAGCTTTGTAATGATTCTTGGGTCATCACCAGCCAACTAGACAACCAAACACTAAGCCCACTGCCACTTGAAACCATGCAGAGGCAATTACATTCCCTCACGTCCAATTGCAGCCCCGTTTCACTCCCCAATGAATATAATGACCACATGAGATCTCTTTCCAAAATTCCATTTAACAGCAATCTTGCCATCACACCAACTACCGATTATAAGCAATAAGACATTTAAATCACCATCATGGCCTTTTAGCAGTATAATGACAAATGCACCACAAATAGTAAACCCAAGCCATGCAAAACTACCCAGAACAATGTACCACCAAAACCTGAAAATGCCCAATAGCACCAGGTCAAACAAGGTCAGTGACATGCCATCATGTCTAACTACCACCTCTTGATCACCCAATGGAATTACTAAATACCAAACTGCAAACTGCCATTTCCTTTCCTAATGATTCAGTTGTCTAATAATCCCCCATCAGCACCCTAAAAGCCCTGTTGCATGAACACCAAAAGCCACCACTTGACTAGACTAACAGTTAAACCCAGTGATCCCTTTCCAATACTACAATAATAAAAATATCATTGCATGCCTTCTATGTATTAACTTCTCACTCATTCCAACTATCAATATTAACCTTGTAATGAGCCCTGCGACATTACCTGCCCTAGGCAATACCAAAACATTAAACCCAATCATGTGAAACCACTCAAGGCAATTGCCTACCATCATCCTCAAAGCAGCCATACCTAATAAAGTCCAAAAGCAATCCTGCCATCCCTCCAACTATCCAGTACAAGCATAGCACATAATGACCATCCTATCCTTTGTTAACCCTCAAACACTTCCAGAATGACTAAATACAGCCATAACATGCATGTTACAGAAATTGAAACCCCTTGAATTCCAGACTACACCCCACCTACCCCCACTAGCACTGACATGTCTCAGTGAGCAGTAAATACAAATTCCCTGAAACCTCATGGTGCACTACCCCAACAACCGGAACCTCCACCCCAGCAGAATCCATTACCTTAGAGATCCATTTCCTTCAAGCCAATAGCTTTGGCCCAGTTTGCATTCCCACAGGTATGACCTCATTGCTCATCACCTTACCGAGTGAGACATCTGCTACAAAACCTGTTTCCACCTTCTGGAACCACACTGGTAACACTGTAGCAACTGTAATGACCATCAACACACCACCATCTGCAACAAAAGACACATAAAATACATTAGCGAGTGTTCAGCCTTTATCCATTTGTTACTCATTACAGCAGTGGTGTTCCTCATCTTGATAATGTAAAGAAAAACAGTCAGTGCAAAGAAATTTTTTTGAACTATTGCATACCTTTGGCAGAACAGTCGATCATGTACCCTGTGCCGGCCCGACATCCATAATAAATGAGAGGCTTTACCTAACATAACACCCCATAACATTACCAGACCCACACCGGGTTTCAGAATATACCACCTGTAATTATTCTAAATTAAGGTGAAACAAACTCCTATCTATCCATAAGACAGTGCTATCCTATTCTACCAAAATGGTGCTGTGACAGAAATCCTCTGAAGGATAGCTGTTCAGAACCAGCTGTCTGATATCCAAATAAAGGCTCTGACCCAACCTAACTCTTCTGAGGGGCATGCAGCCTGTATAGTGAACATCTATATGAGCATTCCCATGCTTTGATAAAGCCAGAAGTATATGGTACAGCTGACAGGATGAGAAAAAACCCCAGACTCCCTGCAAACACTTGGGTAGCCAAGATGCACACTACTGTAAAACACTGTAGCTCAACAACCCCTGGCTACTGCTCTTATAACTATGACCGACCCCCTTTAGAAGAATGCTGTCCTAGAAGTAATTGCTGCTGAAATAAGAGTTCCTGCATTACCAAGCCTTCCAAAAGAAATGGAGTCGCTGCTAAGACTTATCACTACCACATGACCCAATACATGTGGAAATCAGTATAATGCCGCTACCACAAAGGTTCTAGGATCCCCCATATTAGGACTTCCAACCCAGGCCCTATCAACTGTAAGGCCAAAGGCATTCTGCAAAAATCTGGACAGTGGAGAGGAAAGTATAAAGAACTTGTTCTGCTATCTCATTAAAAGACAATAAGTGAAATTATTACTATAATAATATCCTTGCTGATAACACAATCCAGAAAAGTGCTTCAGTGAGAAACCCAGAGCAAGTCATGTTAAACATGTCCCCATTTTTATCTTAAACACTGTTGTCTGGCTAATGCAGTATTAACCACAAACTCTCATTTCAATAAGTTCTTGGCAAGCTGACAGAATCTTGCACTTAAAGTAAAATCAGTAAAACCATGCATTACAATTTATAGCTCTCTAGCCAATAAAATTAATTTCAATGATACACTATAAACGTCAGAACTTACTATGTTTTGTTAGCAATATTATTACGAGAATTTTTTTTGTTTGTTTTTTTTTGTTTAATAGAACATCTCCTTGCTCAAACAAATTTTACATCCCCATAGTAAACCAACAAAATGTTTCATTTTAGTCTTAATGCAGGCTGTGCATGCCTTCTTAATGCAGGATGCATTGTCAGATAAAATATACTAACCCTGTTCAACCTAAAATGTTTATCTGGATTTTCAAACGATGACAACTTAACAGCAGGAATATGTTTCAAGCCCGTGTCCAGACAGATGGCAATATAATGTCAGATTATGCCTCCATACTTTGGTCATTAGTCTCCGCTGTAACGCAACATGTAGTCAGTCCAGCTGATAATGCCCACTTCCTCACATCTGACCACTCACATCACTCCAGGCACTCATCCCACATTTTAGCTGCTACCCCAACCTCACCTAATGTCTGTTTCAGTAATAGGGTGTACATAGCAACCACCACAACGTTAGTCATACCAACAGCCTAAAAGGCTAAAGCAATTTAAACGAAGCAGACATAATTTGGCTAAACAAACATCTATTCTAAAAAGAGAGCTAAGTTAGTAAGTTCATAGATCACAGATTTATAGTTACATTCTAGGCTAATGACCATCAGTTTGTTACATACAACATCCATTCCTACTAAGCAAATACATCTTTAATGAAAAATAGTAATAGGTTTAAATGGCCTGATACTAGTGTCCATGTTTTAACTACTGAGTTTTAAGTGGTTATATTGGAAAAAAAACTATGCATATAGGTATGTGTAATGAAACTAGAAGCACTCTATAGTCAGGTATACTCCCTGTGTTCAGTTGAGTACATTCTCCTGACTATCTCTCAAAACATTATGCCATCTGTCATGCATTCATCACCATACCCCATTCAACAAAACTTCTCTCTCTATACAACTCAGCTCTACCCTAATCAGCTGCTGCCTCAAAGCAGAAATGGAAATGGTACAGTGTGTATGCATAATTTTGTGCTCAAACTAATACATACAGTTTTATATGGTTATATTTCTAAGAGAAATTATCCAGTAGTAAATGTTTAACAGCAGGTCCACTTCGAGTTTGCATTTAGGATAAATAAGTGATAAAGGTATATGAAGTAAAACTTAAATTCTTGAATTTGATTTACAGTTTAGGACACTGATCCCAAAGGATCTTTTTTTCTGATCCAGCCCATGTTTTACAAGACATATTAACAGGTGCAGTTTACATCAGACAAAAAAAAAACGGACTGAAAGCATACATAAAAGTAGCAATTATACTGTTATACATTGGTTCTCAAAACATTTACAAACTATTAACGTTATTATATATTTAATAGATTTAACTCTTATACAAAATTGCCCCAGTCCCCTTCTATAAATACATCACCGAATGAGAGATGAAGGCCTATATATAAGAACAACTTTCAAATATTGTTCTAACCACAAGGGAATTTGATAAAGGAGAAGGTCTGTTAGAACACCCCTGTGCACGCACAGAACACAGCCATTATACCAGCAAGCTCACAGCCCATGACAAAGTATATGCAGTTTAGCTGCACCACTCCCAATTACCGTCACGGCCAACAGATGGTTAATACCACTCCATGCATACATCGGGGGGGGGGGGGCGGTACTAACTGCCTGTCAACCCTTAATGATTTGCCCCCTTTTGCTACAAACTATATTTTATGAAATGGACCGACTCGAGTCAGATCTTGGGCATTTGCGACAATCTGTGCACTTGGAAAGTATGAGCGATCAAGCCATAAACAGCACTTCATCTGGTAATGGAAACAACTGTAGCTTGATTCAGGAGTACCCCAAATGAGTGAAACTTTAAAGGCAGAATCGGAGCAGCCCACCCAGCTCCACAACCACCATGTCTCCAAGACCTTTTTTTTTTTTTTGTGCTTTTAATTTATACATTTTTGTCCACATCACTGTGTACAATAACAAATAATCTGAACGCATGCAGGTGATAATATTCCAGAAGTAATAAGAAGGCCTGAAAGCCCATGAAACAGCCATGGTGGCTTATGTTCTCAGTGTGGAGACCCCACATAAAAGCTACAGCCATAGAGCAACCCAACCCAAGAAAAACAAAATCACATTCACATACTATGTTGTCGAAAACAGTTTAACTACCACAATGCATGTGCAGAAAGCAACCATGCCTCACAGCCTGAGAAACTTACTAAGGGAACCAAATAGCAAAACCACCACCACCAATGAGGAAACTGAGGGGGAAGAAAACCTTGCAAAATGCTCACAATCCTGCACAGTAAACAAAGAAAAGCATAATTAATTTTTTTTTTATTATTTTAAACCACAGTCCTAACTCACACTGCAGGCATTTATCCAAATCACTACCCCAAATGAGTAATCTGAATGGGGAGACCGATGAAAAGCATTGCTAGATAACAACTAGTGGTCTCTATTCAGGTTACTTGTGCTAAGTTGAGAGGTATGATTAACACCCCTCTTTGATCCACATACCAACCTTATTCCACTATTTGGAGATAAAAGACTGAGTGTTGTGTGGGCGGGATCCTCTGCTCTGCCACTCAATGTCCCTTTCTTTCAAAAACATTTACTTAAACCACAGTGTGGATAAACAATTCTCGTAACTTTTTCTTCAAGAAAACCACTTCAGCCTCTGTCTCCAGTCATTGCAACTTTACTGTAAACAGAGGAAAATGCTATTGTCTCTTAAGTAAGTAAATTTAATGTGCAATAACATCTGCTGTCTTCCCTGAGTTTCACAGTGCAGCTCCTAAATTGCAGCCTTTTGACAGACTGAAGCAGAACTACACTGGTTGTTTCTAAGTCAGTCAAATGTTTACGACAAGGCGATAAATGATACAAAACATATATAGCACCAAATCTTGACAGTATCCCCCAAAAGAAAACTGGAGCAAAGTCTGCCTTCAAATAAAATGTTACAACTGTTCAAAGAAAAAACATATAACGCCAATCTTGCCAGTATCCTCCAAAGGAAAACCTGAGCAAAGTCTGTTGATACGATATTGTGGAACTCGCGTGCCACTTTCTCCATCCTACTAGCACTAAAAAGAAGTTATGTCTTACCATAACATTCCAGCTGTGTTGTAGATCTTTGTTCATTCATTACAATTAGGACTTTGGTTCCATCCTCGAAACCGATACGGCCGTTTCCAAGCTCGCGCCAGCCAAAAACTCTTAGCTAAGAACTACCCATAACGCCCATCTCCTAGTTATTCCAGATTGAGTTTGCCCGCCCCTATATAATAGAGGAAGTAATAGAAAACTAGTGGAAGGATCTGTCTGAGCAAATACCCTAACAAGGAGTTCATAAAGTCCACCAGGAGTCCAGGCAGGGGGTAGGAAGGCGGGAAGTAATGAATGAACAAAGATCCAAAACACAGATGGAACATTATAGTAAGACATAACTTCTTTATCTGATGTTGTAAATCTTTGTTTATTCATTACAGTTAGGACTGAGTCCCCAGCTACTTGAGTCCTGGGTGGCCCATAGGAAGGATATTCCTGAGAGCCATAGAACCAAAAGATGCTCATCGCCTGGAGGCCAAATCCAATTTGTAATGAGAGATAAAGGTATGAGGTCTTGCCCTAGTGGCTGCTGCACAGATATCATCCATAGAGGTACTGGAATGAAATGCTATAGAAGTAGCCATAGATCTGGTAGAATGAGCCTTTATTCTGGAAGGTAAGGATAGATTACTCTGTTGGTAGATAAAGGTAATGACATTTCTAAGCCAGGAGGATAAAGTCACTTTGGAAACAGGTTTACCCAATCTGGGTCCTGCAAAGGCCACAAACAATTGATCTGTTTTCCTAAAAAATTGAGTCCTGTCCAAATAACATAGAAGCTGCTGATGCACATCAAAGGTACTCCCCTCTATTAGAATGCTGATGGAAGAAAACCAGCAGGTCAATAGATTGGTTAATGGAAAATCCAGAAATGACCTTGGGCAAGAAAGAAGGGTCAGTATGAAGGGACACCCTATCCATGTGGAAGATCATTTAAGGTCTCTTGACACTCAAGGCCTGCAGCTCAGATACTCTTCTCACTGAAGTAAGTACTATTAGAAGTAAGGTTTTCTATGACAAAAACTTTAAATCACATGAGTCAAAGGGTTTGAGAGGAGGACCTGTGAGAGATTGAAGCACCAAAGTCAAGTCCCAGGGTTCTAAAGGAGGCTTAACCGGAGGTTTAACGTGTAATACTCCTTTCAAAAATGTCTTGAATAGGCAGTGTGACATAATCAAAGAATTATCAAATCCATTATGAAAACTGGCGATAGCTGCTAAATATACAGTGATCGTCGATGCTGAGGCTCCTGCATGTAAAAGAGTTGTCAGGTATTGAAGGATCTTTTGAATAAACATAGAGATGGGATCTATGTTCTGATCTTTGGCTCAAATAGAAAACCTAGTCCATTTACTAGAATAAACTTTCCTGGTGGAAGGTTTGTGTGAAGCCAGAAGAATTTCACGAACAGGAGATGGGTTGTCAATCAGCCTGGCAATCATTGGAAGCGGAGGAACCAAGCTGTGAGTTTGAGACTGTGGGGATTCAGATGAATCAGTCCCTGAGGATGAGATAACAGGTCTTGGGAATGATTCATAATCCACGGGCTATGAATCAGATGAGGCCATAGAAATGGGAACCAGACTTGACGAGATCAATAGGGGGCAATGAAGATCACTTTGCTTCTCAACCTCTGAGCTTTCTGAAGAAATTTTGGAATGAGGGGAAATGGGGGAAAGGTATACAGAAGACCTGTGGGCCAATAGTGCATTAGAGCATCCTTCGGGGGTTCTCCCTGAGGGGGAATCAAGGAAAAGTAGCTTCTGAATTTGTTGTTTAGGGGGGAAGCAAACAGGTCGCAGCAAGGCTTGCCCCAGCATTGGAATATCCGATCTGCTGTTACAGGGTTGAGGGACCACTCATGAGGCATCAGGATGTTCCTGCTCAGGTTGTCCGCAATAAGGTTGGAACTCCCAGGAATGTGCATTACTATAAGAAAGCTGTTGGAAGCTATCACCCATTGCCAAATCCTCATCGCTTCCCAACACAGGGGGTAAGACTGCCTTGCTTGTTGATATACCAGACGATTGCCATGTTGTCCGACTGAATTGCAATGGTCCCAGAAGGTAGGGATGCATGGAATGCTTGCAATGCTAAGAGAACTGCCCTCAATTCCAGAACATTTATGTGCAAATTTGCCTCCATGGGGGACTAGGTGCCTTGGACCGTCTTTCCCTGGAAATGCCCCCACCAACCTAACAGGGAAGTTTCCATGGTCACAGTGGCCATTGGCTGGGAAAGCCAGAATGGTCGACACCAAAGATTTGTTTGTGGCTTCATCCACCATAGCACTTCTTCTTTGCAACGGTTTATAAGATGTATCATGTGGTCATGTGGGTGAGTTAAAAACGACCATTGTGTGGAAAGGAGCCACTGCAGGATTCTCATGTGCAGCCTTGCCAGTGGTACTAATGTAATGGCAGCCGCCATGAAGCCTAAGAGTTGCAGTACAAGGCATGCTGGTACATAGGTCTGAGGAGGAAGGTCTTGGATTTGGTATCTTATTTTCAAAAGCCTTTGAGCGGGGGAGAAAAGCTTGACAGGATGTTTTGTTGAAAACTGCTCCGATAAATTCCAGTGTCTTTGTTGGGGACATTTGAGACTTTTCCTTGTTGATTGTAATCCCCAAGTGGAGAGCAAGACCTTGAGTGTAAGAGAGGCTGTGGACTAGGAGATTCCTGGTCGGAGCGGTGAGGAGACAATCATCTAGATATGGAAACACCTGGAATCCTTGTAGTCGAAGATGAGTTACTACAACTGCCATACATTTGGCAAACACTCAGGGGGAGCTGTCTAGAGACCGAATGGCAGTGCCCTGAACTGGTAGTGATTGGCTCCCAGCCAGATGCAGAGAAACCTCCGGGAGTGGTGATCCATCTTTATGTGGTAATACGCATCCTGGAAGTCTATAGAGCACATCCAGTTGTCCCTCCTAGGAAGGGGAGAATGGAATATACCATGATCATCAGGAATTTTTGAGGTTTGATAAATTTGTTCAATAGACTGAGATCCAGGATTGGTCTCCAATCCCCTCTCTTTTTTGGCACTGGTCTGGTCTGGTGGGACTGGTTGGATGACTCTTTTTCTTAGCAGCTTTCTATCTCTAAGGCTGCTAATTCCCTCTGATTGGGTGGTACATCCAGGATTCGTTTGATGGGTCTGGGAGTTAAATGGAATGGTATTTGGTAGCCACTGGATATTACTCTCTGCACCCAAACATTGGTAGTAATAAGTTGCCAGGCTGGTAGGTGCAGAGAAAAACGACCCCGACTGCTTCCAGAGAAAAGCAATTGGGCCATTGCTCAGGATCACTGGAAGGGTCTGCCGGAGAAAGAATCTCTAGTGCCCTGGTTAAGCAGACCCCCTCTACCCTGAAAGGGGTGTCTTCCAGATGAGTTGCCTCCTCTGCCCCAGGGGGATTGCTAACCATGAGAGTCATGAAAAGATCCTTGGGATTTCTTGAACCTCATTTTTCCTCCCTTCTGGTTCCTGGAGTAGGACTTCTGGGGGTTGGAAAAGCATATGCCCACAGTAGACAAGGTTTCTCTCTTTCCCACTTCGTGCAAGTGTGTCTCGTACTTTGGGTCCAAAAAGTGCAGATTTGTCGACAGGTGCATTGATGAAGGAAGATTTAGAGGGGAATGCAAAGTCACATAACCACATCCAAGCATTAGATCTCATGACAATGCCTGATGCGGCAGCTCGAGCTGCTCCCTCGGTAATGTGAGATATCAAATGCATCGAGGAGTTTGAGATGGATTCAAGGGTAGCTAGCTGCGAGGTGACAGTGTCATGCACCTCATCAGGCAGCACCCCTGCCAAAGAGGAAGACATTTCCAAAATTAGTTCTCTTTGGAGGCGAGTGAAGTGTGCCAGATAGTTCAGCGACTGAATGGCAAAGGTCGCTGAACCATAGGTCCACCTCCCTAGTCTGTCCATGGTCCAAGACTCCCTGTTCGGAGGATGGACAGTGGAACTATCTTCTGCCAGTTCCCTCTTGGTAGCCACCACCACGATCATGGAATCAACTGTCAAAAGTTTGGACCAGTGAGTCTGATCTTCAGGTGTAGATAAAATTTTGTCTGGCTCCGGACGACGGGTTCTGTGTTGTCTGGGGCCTTCCAGGCACACTGTACAATGAGCTTAACAAGGTCATCTGCCATTTGGGTCACCCAAGAAGTAGATGGCTGGGCATGGAAGGCCTGCAAGAACACCAATTTCTCAGAAGAAGGGTTAGAGGACTTCCAGTCTTCCCGCTGCTTGAGAATTTTGAGAATGTCTCCGAATGAGATATCTGGGGGAGAACGTGGAGACTCTTCCCCTTCATCAAAATTGGTGTCTTCTGTGATAGATTCCTCCGGGAATCAAAGTGCTTCCTGTTGCACTGTTTCTTTTGGGGTGGCTCCCCAGTGGGATCTTCTGAGGAGGACTCCAGAGAAGGGGTTCCCTTCAAAGGGGGGTCTTGTGGCTCCCATGCCTGGGATCCCAAAATAGGGTGTTGGGAAAGCTGCATGCTGGGGGGGGGTTCTGATGCTGACGTCATTGTTGCTGACTGCAAGCCTGCAGAGGCAACGACCCTCTCCATCACCTGGAAAGCAGGCCCACCTGAGGAGAGATGGGAGCCCAGAACCAAGAAGGACAACCTTGGAACCTGGGTCACACCCCACCCTGAGGAGCCCATGTCCAGGTGAGTAGCCCCAAGAGGATTGGAAGCCATCAAAGCCATGGACATAGCCAGCAAGAAAATACATGTCAGGCTAGGTATCAAGGTACAGATGGTCCAAGCACTGCTCTGAGAGAGCATCAGCTCCACCGGAGCCAATGCAGCAAGGGTGGTCAGTGCCGACAGGGGAAAAACTGCTGTCAGAGCCAAGACAGTATGCACCGGGGTGGACATTGGTACCAAGATCTCTGAGACTTGGGTAGAGGCCAGAGGAGGATAACAGGGGAAGATGTAGTAAAAGATTCTGAGCCAAGGGACAGAAAGTCTAGCTGGAATGGGCAATCCCCTAGCTGCCAGAAGCTGGTCCACAACCCACATCAGGTCTAATTCGGAAAAACTCCTTAACTACGGAAACCAAACTTGTAAAATGACACAAACTAAAAAACTAAAAAGTCCCAACAAGCCCGAAAAAGTCACAAACACTGTAGTTTGAACTGTTTAATTAAGCGCCTTTGTTGCCGCTTATATGGCAACTTCTTCAGATTACAAAAAACAAGACAACAAAACGTTTAAATCCAAAAGTAAAATCATGTGGTTTAAAAACAGCTACACTATTGCATGGCATCTCATTAATATTAAAACATTAAACACATGCGGTCAAGTGCAAGACAAACATCTGTCTTGTCAAACTTCAACGATCTAATAAGATACTTTTCTCATCATATATTAAAACTTCTGATTTAGCTTCTTCGAGGATAGTACAACTCGAATCTATATTTAAACACTGTTGTAACATTACTAAAATAGTAATTAGCAAACACACCTCGAAGATATTCAAGTTTGTACTAATAATCAGTTCTGCTACAAAGTGCTCTGCTTCACAGTGAACTAATCGACCCAGACGGACGGTGTCTATTTAGAATGATCTTGTTTACTGATCTTATACTTAAACAAGGGACCCAATGTAACCATAAGGCAAATGGTAGTCAAGCTGGAAAACCGGTAACTTAATTGTAAATAGAAACGGACCCAATTTTACAAAGTTACTCCAAAATTAATGGTAAAACCAGATGGTAGCTTACATATGGGGTTTTTATAAAGGAATCATTTTCATGTACACTAGACTAGAAATTTGTAAAAACCCCCACCCGATAATAAAATAAATAGACTCTACCTAAGTCTACAAACACACCTATGCCATAAGCAGACAAAAATTTGAAAGCTCATTGGCAATGCACATTATGACCCATGAGAGTCATATCTTTAAGTTTAAAGTAATAGAACAAGTCCACACTAGTAGTAGGAGTGGACCTATGAATTGGCTACTTGAAGAGCATGAACTAGCCTGGCAGATTAGACTTAATGCCTTTTTACCACCAGGCTTGAATGAGTCGTGTAACATTGCTTGCCTTCTTAAACTTAAAAGCTTAGCCAGGTAGAGTCAATTTATTTTATTATCGGATGGGGTTTTACAAATTTCTAGTCTAGTGTACATGAAAATGATTCCTTTATAAAAACCCCATATGTAAGCTACCATCTGGTTTTACCATTAATTTTGGAGTAACTTTGTAAAATTGGGTTCATTTCTATTTACAATTAAGTTACTGGTTTTCCAGCTCGACTACCATTTGCCTTATGGTTACATTGGGACCCTTGTTTAAGTATAAGATCAGTAAACAAGATCATTCTAAATAGACACCGTCCGTCTGGGTCAATTAGTTCACTGTGAAGCAGAGCACTTTGTAGTAGAACTGACTATTAGTACAAACTTGAATATCTTCGAGGTGTGTTTGCTAATTACTTTTTTAGTAATGTTACAACAGTGTTTAAATATAGATTCGAGTTGTACTATCCTTGAATAAGCTAAACCAGAAGTTTTAATATGTGATAAGAAAAGTATCTTATTAGATCGTTTAAGTTTGACAAGACAGATGTTTGTCTTGCACTTGACCGCATGTGTTTAATGTTTTAATATTAATGAGATGCCATGCAATAGTGTAGCTGTTTTTAAACCACATGATTTTACTTTTGGATTTTAAACGTTTTGTTGTCTTGTTTTTTGTAATCTGAAGAAGTTGCCGTATAAGCGGCAATGAAAAGCGCTTAATTAAACAGTTCAAACTACAGTGTTCGTGACTTTTTCAGGCTTGTTGGGATTTTTTAGTTTTTCAGAAAAACTCCTGGTGGATCTGCTGAAGAAGAATCAGGTCTTTCTACAAAGGAGCTAAACTTCTGCCCCAAAAAGGAGTCATAGGTTGGAGAGTATCTTGTCCTTGACAGATGTTCGACTTTAGGAGCCGATGGAGCCAAAGAAACTATCGGCACCATGGCCGGAGATGGTGCTGAAGCAGGTACAGTCATAGGAGCCAATGTCAGGTCCAGGGACAGAACTGAAGTCAGTGGTGCCAAAGCTGGAACCAAAATAGGGGCGAATATCATAGACTGTACTGAGGGAGAAGATACAGAGCCTGGTGCTGAAGAGGTCTGCGCAGAAAGTGCTGAAAAAGCACTGAGCTGATTCGGTTCCATAACTGAAGGAGATGCAGGAACCAAATTACTCCATTTTTTCTTATGTTTTTGGTCTTTGGAGGGGGTGAGACCACCGACCCAGATAGAGCCTCCAAAAAAGGTGTCTTAATTAAACCTTTTAAAATAAGCTTATTTTTACATTCTCCTAGGGTACTATTACTAAAACTAGCACAAATGTCACAGTCAGCTTTAATATGGTCCATACCCAAACAGTAGACACAACGAGCGTGTCCTTCCAAGTTGGACATCTTATGCCCACGCTTCTCACACTGTTCAAATCCCAACTTAGCTTTCTCTGACATAGTAAGGCAACAAGGCTATCCTATAGAAGAAACAAAAGAAGGGAGAGAAAAAATACCAACGATGGTATTAAAAAAATACCACAAGTGGTAAGGAAGGGCCTTCCAAAGGCAGGAGAGAGGGACAGTACCAACAATGGTAGAAATTTAATTACCAAGGTTAAAGGTAGGGAAAAGAAGTAGGTTATAGGTGACAGTGAGAAAAGGCTAAATTGACTAAAAAATTAGAAATTTTGAGGAGAAACTATATTAAAAATCAAAATTTTCCACTTAGCTTTGAGAGAGATGGCTAGCACGTCTGACAAGCAACCTGGCAAATGAGATCTGGAGTAACTAGGAGAGGGGCATTATTTGTACGTCTTAACTGAGAGTTTTTGGCTGGTGCAAGCTTGGAAATGGCCGTATCGGTTCTGAGGATGGAACTGAAGTCCTAATTGTAATGAATAAACAAATATTTACAACATCAGATCATTCCATCCCATGAGAACAAAACAGAACAGACCTATAAAAGTTATCTTGCACCTCTGCGACATTCCTAAGCAACATAACGGCCTCCCAAACCAGCAACCCAGTCAAAACCATTGACCCAAACCAACCAACTACCACCATATGCAGCCTTCTAGCAAATACCATCCTACATAAAAAATGAAATCCTTCCTCACCTACTCTATCCTTCCTCACCACATAAAAAAATATATATATCGATATATTATAAATATTACCCACCACCTCTCAAAATACTACCATTAACCCAAGGTCTACCTGTCTACCACAGTACTCACAGGTCATCCTGGACGTAAGCTTGCCCTACAGCAAGTTCACACCAAAAATGTGATTCCTACACCAGTTACACTTGCCTAAAACCCTTTAAGCCCCTCCCTAACCTTAGCTCATTTCCTCCCAATCATCCCTCATTCTCATTTAACCCTCTCCTCCCCCCAACATCTTAATTACTGCTACTATATTTATCTAACCCCACTTGAAGATGTCCCTGGACAAATTGGTCTGTTACCAAACCCCATTTATACAAAAAAAAAAAATAATCTTGGCAAAGCATAGTACAAATAAATCCATACATACTAAAAGCCCCCGACCAGTCTAAACAGGCACTTAAGAGTGTTAATTAATACTTCAAAGGCTAAATTTGACAAAAAATAGCATCTCAAACAAAGGACAATCACAAAGCTTTCTACAGCTATATCTATAACTTCAGGAGAAATGCACAGCAATGTGAAGAACTTATTATAAATGGCATCACCCACATTGAACCAGAGGCCATTATCATCCTTCTCGCTGACAGGATCAGCTCAAATTTCTCTCCCCGGTCCCCAATAGTACAAAGGAAATGGCACATACCACTACCTCCCAACCATTACTAGGGAGCAGGATAGAAGAAGTAAAAAAAAATAAGTTGGAATGTACAGAATATGAAATAGGATGAAGTAATGAACAGAGAAACTGAAGCAAAATTAAGAAAAGCTCTTAATAGGAAAACCCCAGGCCCAGATGCAGTAACTAATGTTTGTTTAAAAGTATTAAAATCTTTACATAAAGATATAGCCATGAGTAATAACGATTTATATTCACACCCCAAACAGATACAAATCTAGTTAAGAAGAGGAAAAGCAATACTCTTCCTTAAGAGTGAACCTGCAAGATATCCTAAAATCTGTAGACCACTAACTTGCTTTCCAGTGGTGTATAAACTCTACACTATTATATGGAGCATAGGATCATCTGTAACAAAGCCATAGTGAGAGTTGTAAAATGGAAAATAATCTAAATATGACATGGATAGATTACAGAAAAGCATTTGATGACATCCTACATTCATGGATAATGACACTTGGAGAAATTAATCCGAGATGGATAAGATATGCTCTACATTGACCAATTACATTACAATAACTATGAAACAGTTGCAAATCACTTTGCAGCTGAGCCATACCAAAGGGCCAATTATTATCCTAGGGATAAAAAAAAATCAGTGGGGGATATTCCAGGTTGCTTCTTTCCCACTGCTGCTAATTTGTCTTGTCATTAGCCTAGTAAGCTGTTTACTTAACAGATTAGGATATGGTTACAGTATAACTTCCAGAAAACAACATTATTAAAGACATCTCTTCTACATTTTGTGTATAACAAGAAATTGTGCAGTTCATCAAATGAGTAGCTGACAATGCAACCATAAGTGGTTTTAATTTTCTCAGAACAAATAAGAATGGCATTTGGTCTTGATAAATGTGCAAAAGCAACAGCTCAAATGATAAAGCTGCCGCACCAAGAAATTATCATCATGGTAATGGAGTGTGATTCAAAGGAATATGCACAATAGGAGTGTATAGATGGTTGGGAATAGATTAAGGGGTGGCAACAAAACATGAACAAATGAGAATAAAGAAACTCAGTAAGAAATACTTCAGAATATTGAAACTAATAATGAAAATTGCCTTGATATTTAGGAATAAATTCCAAGCTATAAATTAGTTTTCTCCTCCTGTTGTTACAGATTTGGGTTAATTAACTGGCCTCAAAAAGTGTTAGATCATTTGGATACAAAAACAAGAAAAATGCTAACTGCCTATAAAATGATATATATAAAATTAGAATTTACCAAGATTATATTCCATGATTTGAAGTCATTATGGGCCTCTTCAAAACTGACTACATGTATAGAGCTGCAATTTTCAACTGCATACATATTTGCTGACCTTATCAAATCCAAATATAGTAAAAGTTTTAAACCATGAAGAGAAGAAGTCTAATATGACTTCTTTGCTTAGTTTAGCAGAAGCATTTACAAATCAAGCGGGAAAGGAAATCAAACCAGAAGTAAAAAAAAAAATCAGATAACATCTGAATGTATCAAAAACAAAAGAAAGGATATAAGGAAAAGAATCAGGAGAGGAAGAAAATATTTTAAGCCCTCATCCTCAGTGGTAAGTATAGAGATCTTCTGGAAAAACTTAATAGATTTTGACAAGCAAATGTTTAAGGAGAAGTGAATAGAAAACCAAAGGATGAAAGGTTAATAATGGTATTCCAGGATAGTGGATACAAAGTCCATTGAAAATGTGGGAGAAACAGAACAGGAAGCAGTCAGGCATCTTGTTGCAGGATGTGATCTACTCATGGCAGAAGGCCTGTATACTAAAAGGCATGATATTGTAACTAGAAGGTCACTTAGGGAATTGTGAAACATAACAATATAGAAATAGTTAGGAAATATTGAAAACATGAGCCATAAAGCATTATTGGGAAGGATGTTTATATCACACGAGATCATCCATTACCAACAGTTCAGAAAATAGATGCAACAAAAATGACATATAGTATTATTATACTTAGTGATCACTGCACCTTCCATACAGAGAGTAAGGGGATATTCCAGGGTAACTCTCTGTCACCGTTGCTGTTCTGCCTTGCTGTTAACCCATCAAGCTGTTTACTTAACAGTTTAGTTCATGGCTACAATTTGTCTACTAGAAAACAACAGTCTAAAGATTTCTAATCTTCTATTTGTTGAGATTTAAAACTCTATAGCTCATCAGATGAGGAACTGAAAACACAGCTGCTGGTTGTAAAAACTTTTTCAGATGATATTAGAATGTCATTTGGTGAAATGTGAGTAAAACCTAGTAAGGAATATCTTAAATTAATGCCGAAAACAGCATTGACGTCTAGCAACAAAATCCAAGCTATAAACCAATTTGCTCTTCCTGTCCAAACTTACAGTTTTGGAGTGATTGACTGGCCCCAAAATGTGCTGAATAAATTAGATATTAAAACAAGAAGGATGTTTCATGCTCACCAAATGATTTATAAAAATTAGTGCATACCAAGATTATATATTCCATGTTCCGAAAGAGGGATGGGCCTCCTTCAACTCGATTACATGTTGTTGTTGTTGTTTGTCTTTCAGCTCGACGCCCAACCTTCAACGAAGGCATGCCCATTTACGCACACATGTCTTTCGAACGCTACCCAACCACAGGGAGGACATGCAGACTCCACACAGGAGGCACTCCCAAGCCAAGCCCAGAATCAAATGGGAGAACCTCTTGCTGTGAGGTAAAAATGCTACCGCTATACCACCGCGGCCTACCTTGAACTTGATTACATGTATAGATCTGCAATCATGGGACTCCACACATATCTGCTGACCTCATGAGACCAAAACGAAGTGAATGTTTTGAAACATGAGGAGAATAAATCTAAGATGACTTCCCTGCTTAACTTAGCAGAAGCATATCGCTGTCAAGCAGGAATGTAAATAAAACCAGAAGTAGATAAAAATCAGGCAGCAACTGAAGCAAAAGAAAGAATATAAGGTGAAATATCAGATGAAAAGGCAAGAAATATGGAAAATGCATAAATATAGTTGCAAGTATAGAAAACTTTTGGAAGAACCTCACGTTGATCAGGAACAAATGTAGGAATGGAGGAGAATTCAAACCAAGAGATGAAAAGTTAATATTGACAGCACAAGATAGTGGGCTACATACACGTTGGTTTACAAAGTCCATTGAACATGTGGGAGAAACAGACAAATGTAGGTTTTGTAAAACAGAGTTGGAAACTTTTGCACACCTAGTTGCTGGTTATAACATACTAATGGCAGAAGGACTCTATACTGAAAAGCATAATAATGTTGCAAGACTGCTGCACTGGGGATTACGCAAATTATGTTGTTGAAGTGACTGAAAAACACTGGAAAAATGAACCACAAAGCATCAGAGAAAATTATAAAGTTTACATCACATGGGATCATCCATTGCCAACAGTTCAAAAGATAGATGCTAGAAAACCAGATATAGTGGTCTATGAAAAAAGACAAAAGTAGCATTGATCATTGAAATTGCCACACTCAGTGACTACAGTGTTCTGCGTACAGAGAGACACAAAGTCATAAAATATCAGGATCTGCAAGCAAAATCTAGAGTAATATGGAAGAAGGAATCCCAGATAGTTCCAATAGTAGTAGGAGCAACGGGTCTTATATAAAAAAAAAAAAAGAGTCTAAAATCTTATTTGGATATGCTACCAATACACATAAATCCATATGAATTAAAGAAGGAGTCATTACTGGGCACATTGTGGGTGCTGTGAAGAGCACTTTTGGCTGACATCAAGGAGTAAACAATAATAATTTCATGAACTTTAATCATCCTTTGACTTAGGAATTGGAATCATGGTATTAGAAATCCAAAAGACTTGGAGAAATTAAAAAAGCAAGAGACACAAAGTCATAAAATACCAGTATTTGCAGGCAGAAATGAGAGCAACGTGAAAAAAGCATATACAGACAGGAGCAACAGGACCAATTAAAAATAGTTTACAATCATACTGAAATATGCTACAGATACATGTATCTCAATATGAATTACAGAAGTGAGGAAATTCTAGGGACAATTGTCAGTGACTACCATCAAAGAGTGAAACAATACTAATTTCATGTACACTAGCAGGGACCACTTTTTGTCAACCTAAAACACTTGGAGAAATTAATCTCAGGACTTGAAGATAAGGAAGATAGTATGTATTGCTACTATTACACAAGAAACTCAGCATTGTCATGCAGAAGCTTTATAGAGAGAGTAAGAAAGGAATTGCAAGAAAGAATACAGCTTGCACAAGAAAAAAAAACTGGTAGCTTAAAAAGAACTCTAAAAATATGCTGCTGTTAAACAATAATCCATGACTGTGTGCGGGTACATTAGGATTTGCCCACGTTTGGTATGATTTGATCACAACATTATTTATGGAAGAAATTGCTTACCTTTCTTAAGTAATGGTTTTGTATAACGGCACTTCAATCTTCTTCTTCTACATTAACTTCTGTATGTTGATGTACAGTGCAGGTGTATGTGACTAACATTCCTGGGCTTGCAAAGTATAGTTTTTGTTTATTTGGTTTTATTTTTTACTATCTAAAAACACAAGATTTTATGTGGGAAAGCACATAAATACAAGGACAATCAGGTATGTTTCTGTTTCTTCAGTTTTGCCGAAGGTACCTGATTTTTTTCATTTTTTTACTCTGTCCTCCACCATATGCCAGTGATACTTCAGCAGCTGGACATTTTCAATTAGTATATGCTTTTTTTTAAAACAGCAAAGAGCAGTTGTTGTATAATTACATGTAACACTATATAAACTGCACAAATAGGCAGCTATGGGTTGATTGTGGGAAGACAACTCTTGAGAAATATAAAATACTGAAGCAGTACTCCTTATATATATATATATATATATATATATATATATATATAGATAACTGCAAGAAAAACACAGCCAAACTAGAGTTTTCACTGTGTGATACTTTAAATCTGCAGTAATGAGGTCCATGGGATATACGTAAATGATCTCTTAAGGCTATCAGTTGTTTCAGTTTTATGGCTTCTGAAAGTCCATGACATTTTTTTTTACTTATTAAGTCTTTCTGGTCATATTTAGGCCAATAAAGCTGAACTCCCTAGCTTTAAACATGCATGTTGTTTTGGCCTTTTTATTTTACCTCTTCAGCACAGCATAAGTGGATAGTTTGGCAATACACAAATGGAACCCATAATCATTAAGGTGCCTTCAAAATATCCCAGCTAATATTGAAAGAAAAGGAGGTCACACAAACAAACCATTCAGTAAAACCTTCAAAAAAAAAAAAAAAATAACAGCCAAGCTAGAACTGTCACTTTGGGATAACTTAACCCTTCTTGTTTTTGGTAAAATTCACAATAACATATATGAGTACCATGTTTCAGTATATTATGGTTTATTTGTTCATAGGTTAGTACTAAGCTAACTGCCCTTGCGAGCCATTTTAAGACTAGCCAATTATCCCTTCTGAGACTCAAACCCTGCACCTTGTGTTTGTAAGGTAAACACCTTAGCCATTAAGCCACCCTCTCAACACTTCTTGCTGTTTTTCTTAAAGTTCTTGGCTATTAAGAATAAAATGAATGATATGAAGTTAATAAACTATACGGCCCTGCGCTGGACCTATATGCAATAACAACATATGACAAAAATTCTCTTTTCAACTGTATAGCTGATATTTTTTTATCTTTCTGTATTAGTAAAGTTATAGTTAGAAAGTATCTAATGTTTCTTTAAGCGCTGGGAAAAAAAAAGAGTACAATATTATTATTTACTTTCCATCGGTTTAATTGCAGCTAAATAAAAGTAACGTATCTTCATTGTGCTACAGATGCCACATATGCTATATTGAGATTAGTACATTTTTCTGAAGCAGGTATGATGTAAGTTGTTTTCCATCAGTTTTTTAATCATTTCACCCAATGATATAACATAAACATGAAACCCTATTTGGAAATGAATTTGATGGAGATTAGTAGACCTCATTTTAAAATTAGATTAAAATTTCTTGTTTCTACATGTATGGAGTAACATTAACAGATAACTACTTTTGTTTTTTTTTGGGGGGGGGGGTTAGAAATGAAATGTTCTGTAGTTTCACTTTTATAGGTACGTAGGTTTATAGGTAAGTACTAAGCTAGCTGCACAAGGGACATTTTAAGATTACCAAGTTTCCCTTTTGGTACATGAATTAACCTCTTAGGTTTGGTATTAGATTGGCCTTACCCATCCATCATTGATAAGTATATATTAACCTCAGTGAAAACAACTGGGATCATACCACAAATAATTTGAGGGGACTCATGCATGGGATAAAGCATTTAGGAGCTGTCTCTGTCTATAAGTAGTATAGGAGTCATTTCTGGAGTAAATTTTCTATTGCCCATCCACAGATCCAGCTGTGTTTCGATATGGATAGACATAACCTTTTTTTATGGGGATGTCTGCTCCAGTGCAGCCATATCCTCTACAAAATATACCTGTTACTCCAAATCATTATGTTGATATTACAGAAGAGGTTTAGAACCCCAGACCAAGTATTACCAATGATATTGAACTTGCTAATGTGCAGAATGTCTATCAGTATTGGGTGAGAGGATCCCTTATAAGCCAGAAACAGGTCACCTCTTAGCAGTCTTTACAATACCGAGTATAGTGACAAGGCTTTCAGTCAGTCCATGTATGACATATTGTTCAGCGTTATATACTTTTAGCATGCTATCTCTGTGGGCATTCCACTTGTTGCATGTGTCTGGACAGATTAATGCCAAAGGCAGTATCATATTCAAAGACTGTCCCAATGAAGCCTGAGTAAAGGAAGATGACATCCCTAGATCTAGACACAATCCATTTGTTTATAAGCTGAGCACTATAGAAGGACTTTCTTACAATGGACACATGGTCAAAGTTGACTGTCCACATAAATTCTCAAATCCTGAACAAATGGGTCAACTCTTAGGGGTGTATTGTCAATATCGTAGTCCGCAAAGGTAGATGAGTTCCCAAAGCATACAGTAATGCATTATTTGGCATTTACTTTCAATCTATGATTTTAGATTCAGTTATTTATTTGAGATAAGCCTTCATGAAGAATGGCTAAGTCATTTGCTGATGCAACGACTGCTCCTAGCTTGTAGTCACCTGAAAACTTGCAGAACCCTTTGGTATTGGCTTTTACTTCAAAGTTTTAATACTTTTCAGACTTTTTTTAATCAGTCGCATGAATAAGAGATAGTAATTGTGTAATATTTGTTAATACAATAAACATATGATTAGGTTCATAAGTTCATAGATGTTATGTCTTTTAAAATAGTTTGAGAATGATTCAGATATCATATGATTAGATACATTAGGACAAGGAGATGGTATCTTACATGAAGGTTTTTTTAACAACTTTCCAGAAGTCATTAGATTGGAAGATTAAGCTTAATTTTATTATAATTTTTAACATTAATTTTAAGTGGCTTGACAATACAAGCAAAATAGTTGCTTTCTGGGCTAATGCTGTTGGGAGGAAGATTTTATTCTTTGGTTTGGAAAATGCATAACTAAATTGATTATTTGGGACTATATTATAACAACAAAAGTATAAAATTATGAACACTCTAAATATCGAAAATGTCGGACCTCAAACTTGCTATTGTGGAGGGGCTGCACCCCCAGACCCCCCCAATAAATATATATAACAACTCTGAGATCGCACTACAGTGAGGAAAGGGCAAATATTCTGATCTTCACTGTACTGTGATCTCACAAAAAGCATTTCGAGGTCCAGCTTTTTCGATATTTAGAACATTCACAATTTTAAACTTTTGTTGTTATAATATAGTCACGATTATTCATAGTGATATGTTGCTATATATATATTGATATCATCATGGGAGGGAATATTATTTAAAATATGTTGCTTAAATTTGTAAAGAAGTCACAATTTTGAGAATTGAAATTCTAAACATTTTGTGTTGAACATAGCTTTCTAAAATGTTGTTGCTTTGGTATGTTAAAATGACACATTGGTTCCAGATTACTACATTTTGCCAGTGACAGAATAAATGATAAGTTTTTATATATATATATATATATATATATATATATATATATGTATATATATATATATATATATATATATATATATATATATAATCTGCATATATGTATATATATATATATATATATATATATATATATATATTTATATGTATATATATATATATATATATATATATATCTGCATATATGTATATATATATATATATATATATATATATTTTTTTTTTTTTTTTTTGTCAGTATTAGGGCAACAGTTCTGTAAGCAGAAGACTGTTGGCAAAAGTGTTGGGGGGATAGGCCTGTAGACATGTGGCTGGTAACAATGTTGGATGGGGCAGCAGGGAGATAAGGTAGGCAGATGGGAAATGTGGGGATAGGATAAGGACTTGTAGGCCTTTAATGCCGGTTGATATTCTTGGCCAGCCTGTAGGCTCAGTCACATGTGTACCAGGTGTGGGGGTAATCATGCAGCGTTAAAATGTTAGAGCAGAGATGGAGGGCTTGGGCAGGTAAGTCTGCCATTTCAAGAAGGATTCAGACAGTTTAATGCAGGATAACAGCAGAACTTCATAGGCAAGGGTAATTTTCATCGGCAGAGAGGAAGTATACCTTTTCGAGGTCAACCAGGGAGACATGTTTTCTCAATCGCCAATTAAGGTAGGAGTACTGAAAGTTCTCTTGACTGGCTTTACCGATGTGGAGTAGAGGCAGGAGTTGACAGAGGGTTGTAATGGGAGATTTCCCATTAAATAAGGGTGAGGTTGAGTTGTGGCACCCTGTCACAACTTGAGCTCAGTCAAAGGGAAGGAAGACATTATGCACAGGTTGTTAGAGAAAGAGGTAGCTGCCGATAGAGTGTTAGTCCCTTTCAAAATGCCAACTTTTGAGAATTATTGTATTTCCCCATTATGATTAGTTGCTAAGAAGAAACCCAGGATAATTTAGGTTAAGTCATCCTTTATCTTATTTTGAAGGGAATTTGGTAAATGATTTTATTAGCAGATTTGATACACAGGTGCAGAATGCATCTCTGGAGGACACTGTGTGTCGTATCTGGACTGGTTAAACTTAGCATTAAGGCAGTGGTCCAGCTTTTGCATATTAGAAATGCAGAATGGCTGCTGTTAGGCATTTGTTTGGAGTGGTACTATTACTCTGACAAAGCAATGTCAACGGGATGCATGACTGCGTGTGCCACTGTCGAAAAATTCAGTAAGGCACTGCACTGGATTTGGCAAAATTTTAATTGCAGGGCAGAAAGCAGTCCACTACCTAGATGATTTTTTGTCAATTGGTGATGGTAGACAAGAGACTGAGGCAGGTAAGCTTGCTTTTCAGGCATTGTGCAAGTTATTTGTAGTGCATTTCGCACAAGCAAGCTAGAAGGGCTGAGTTGAGTTTTGAATTTTTTGGGTTTGTCACTTGTAGAGAACCAGTTATTTTGTTTAGCAGTTGACAAGTTGTAAAAGGTTGAGACATCTAAAAGGAGAGTGAAGGTGAGGGTTAGGGATGTGCTGGAGCTGCTGGGTTTGATGAATTTTCTCTGCAGGACAGTAAATCTAGGAAGAGCTTTCTGTAGGTCATTCGCAAGCTTGTTGAGAGGTCATTAAAACAAACATCATTTGGTCAGGTTTTCATGATTGGCAAAGGCTGAATTAGATCTATGGGTTGTATTTTTGTCAGATTTTAATGGGGTGATATTTTGGAGGACTGGGTACAGGGTGTTACACTAAAAAGTATACAGATGCATCAGGAGCTCAAGGTATGTTGGGAGTATTTTGATAGAGAAGTTTGTGGCGCCATGTCCTAGTGAATGTTGGAAGGTTTGAAACAAAGCTGTGGTATTTTTCGAGATTATGCAAATTTGGGTGGCATTAGTGGTCTGGGGGGAAAAGTTGCAGAATAGGAAAGCTATATTTCTTTGTGATAATAAGGCAGTGGTGCAGATTTTGGCCAGGAAGTCAGTGAGTTCAGTTTTAGTGTTGGTGGCATTATAGAAGTTAATGTTACAAAGTTTGTTATTTACTTTTATATTTTCAGCCAGACAACTACCTGATAGTCATTCTCATCTTCAGATTCATAACATGTTCTAAATGCAAGGCAAAATAGAGATATGGGATCTTGGAGAGTTTTAGCAGATTAGTTGATCCAGAAGTTGGAGTCTACCTGGAAGGCTTACAATGTGGCTTTGGTTATATTTTCAGGGTTTGTTATGCAGTTACCATTGGAAGAGAGGAAATGGTCAGTGGTGTTGATGAAATATGTTGTCCATTGGTGGTCTTTGAGTAAGGCTATGAGATCAATTAAAGTTCATTTATCTGCTCTCAGTGTGGCATTCAGGTCTGGGTGGTGAGTAGGCTGATCATGGGGTGGCAGAGAGTGCAAGGTTCAAGGAACAGTTATCATTTTCCATTATATAAGCAGATCAAAGTGATTAGACTGTATGGGCAACTTTGGTAGTAGCTATGAATCTAGTGGCTTTTAGAGTAGAAGTGTTGGGGATATTACAGTGGATTTACATTTGTGTTACTGACTCCTTGGTTGTGAGTTGGTTATGCAGATTGAAGACAGACCAGTTAAGGAAGGGTCAGCAAGTTGTATTGCTTGGTGTTAGTGAGTGTCTGTTATATCCAGTGATTTAGATTAGGCAATTGCAGAAGTTTCTAGGTGGCAAGATAGATGACGTGTTTTGTTTTCTTTTAGAGCTTCTACAGCAGAATGCAGCAAGATGGTAGAGTTGAATCTTATGATGGAGAGATGGCCTTCTCATACATTAAATAGGTACTTTTCTTATTTCATGTTATTTGTTTATTTTTCAGGTGGATACATTGTCTTGCTGGGGCTTTCTTTTGTTTTCTGGGTAGAGAAGAGAACATCGATTTGACCAGGTGGAGCTGTGTTCAGTTTGGTACAGGACAGATGATGAGCACTCTAGCATGATATTAGTGGGTATAGGTGTCAGCAGTTGTTGGGAACATTTGAAGAGCTGCAGATTAGGTCAGGTGTACATAGGGTTTTGATTGTTCATTAGGTGGGTAACGATTTAGGTCAGCTGCCCAAAAAAAAAAAGGATTATTAGGGACGATTGTTGCTGAGTTGTTAGAATTAAAGCAGAAATTTCCGCAGATGGTTCTAGAGTGGTCTGAGATTATTCCCAGATTGGTTCAGAGGCATGTGCACAGCTTTGTGCCAGCAGAGACAGCCATGCATTTTGTCAATCATAGAGTGCTGAGGACATTGAAGAAGTTAGGGATGTATGTGATTGAGTACAAAGATTTTGATGGTTAGGATGCTTTATGGTATAGGATGGATGAAATCCACCTGTCCAATATATGCTTTGGCTTTTTTCAATCTTAGTTTATCTTTATTTTTGAAGGACTTGGTTAATGATTGGTAAAGATGGGGCCCTCTTCTGATCTCTTCCTTTTCCCTTTGTGTATTTGTCAGTTGGAAATGAGCATTTGCACAACGCTTAAGGAGGAGATACTGTTTTGTAGAATGAACACTTGGATTTAACACTGCTGTTTTTAGCAAGGAAGGCAAGCAGTTAATATGCAGCCAAAGTGTAAGATTATCTTTGTTGCATTGATTCTTCTTTTGTGTGTTATATTTATGATATTTCTTTAATACCTCAATAAATAGTCACAATGCAAATTGTGTGTGTTTATTTGAAGGGGTCTTGGGACAAATACAGTTTGTTTGCAGACATATTTGTCTCAAGACCTCTCCTATGAATTGAATTTGGCAATCGGGAAGTGGGAGGTGGAATGGTTGAGGTTGTGAGGTTAATAGGCTGATGTTGGGAAGAAAAGGGTTAATCAGCTTTGGAAAGTGATGTGGCTGGTTTAAAGCAAGTGAAGTAGGTCCAGGGAAGGGAGGTGGTTGGGGTTTATATGTGGACAGGGGGCTAGTTCAGGCCTGGCTTGAAGCAACTGCCACACCCTCCCTATTTACTGGAGCATCAGCCTTTAGGAGTCGTGTTTATGCCAGAGTAAGAGGAGCTCTGTCCCCCCCTCCCCTTTTCCCTTTGGGTATTTGTCAATTAGAAGTGAACAGTGACAAGCTGCCTTAGAAGATGGTAATGTTTTGCATTGTAAGTGTTGGGATTTAATTCTGCTTTTGGCAAGGAAGGTGAGTGGATATTATGCTGTGAAAATGCAAGGTTATGTTCATTGTATTGATTCTGTATTTGGATACTGATGTATAGTTCAATAAATGGTTGCAATGCAAATTTGCTGTGTTTATTTGGAGGGGTTTGGGGACAAAGCAGAAACAAGTAAAAGATAGTCTGACAAGCATTTAACAGTAGGACAGATTTTTTTGTGTTTGGATTTAAATTTGAAATGATGTACATTAAGTTTATAAATGATTTCCTGTATGCTGGTGAGATATTAAAACTATAAATAGTTTCTAAGATAGCACTCTCTCTGTGGGACATGTTTTTTTAGAAAAGCACATATACTTTTCAGAACAAAACAGATGTGTAATGATATTTTTCTCTTCAATTTGCATTGCATGTAATAAATGCTAACTTGCTTTGTGAGACTAATAGATACATAATTATTGGATTTTTTGTACTCACGATGTATTAGTTATCCAAATCAAACAAAAAATGTGCAGTATCAATAAGTGGTGAGGAATAAAAAGCAAAAATATTATTCATTTTTCAATATAAAAGATGTTTGCATCTTACCACGCACTGGTACTCATCTGTTATATAATTTGGTATACTGTATTTTATGTTTGCAGGTCCCTTTCTACATTTTTTATGCACCATGCTAATGAATAAGATCCCTATCCCATTTTCACTTCCTTAATGACAGCATTGGCAATTTAGCCTTAAATTATTACTACAGAGATTTGGAACTGCTTGCAATAACCCAGCAAAAAAGGCTGAAAATAGTGTGTGTGTGTGTGTGTGTGTGTGTGTGTGTGTGTGTGTGTGTGTGTGTGTGTGTGTGTGTGTGTGTGCATTGCGTGCATGTGTGTGGGTGTTTGTGTATGCAGTTGCTGGAAGGTGGAAAACCTAAAGTGTAGTATAGATACCACTTTTGTGACTGATGTGCTGTTTAGGAAACTAGTATTAATAAACTAAATTCTTTTAGCACAGTACCTTTGTCTAACTTTGCTCTCATAAAACATGCATTATGCCTCACAACCTTGCTTCCAATGGAAGGATTGTCATAACTTTCTGTATGTATAAAACATACATTATGCCTCACAACCTTTTTTCCTATGTAAGCATTGTCATAACTTACTGTATATGGTATCAGAAGTGTAGAGAATATTCATTGCTGAACACCAGAATTAGAATGTTTAATGCATTATAGTATTTAAGAGAATTTAGCTTATAGTCATGCTGTTCTGAACGTAACTACAATTAGTTGTTTATTTGATGCTGACTTTATGTATGTTAGTGGAAAAAGATTAGTACCTTGATTTCCTTAAAAATGTTTATACATTTATGTCTAGTCTTCCAAATATTTGACATATGAGCAAATCAGTGTGTTTCCTGAGATCTACATTAAACAATGTTTATATTGCAATAAAGTGTATCTGTTAGGGATCTATATTATAACACTGATGTCTAAAAACTTCAAATGTTATAATATCAAACCCATTCAATTAAAACACCAGAAAACCGAACAGTAAGAATAGCAAATTTTTTTCCAAGGGAAAAACTTTGCTGTTCCGACAAATATACACACAACTCAAGCACACCAAAATAAATAATCCACACACATACACTTCACAAAACCCTACATTTAACCAGACATACATCACTAGCTACCCACTTACCTTAACCCGACCCTAACCCTAAGGTCCCTAACTATCGCACACTCATCTTACCTGCTCCCTAACCCTAACTCACCTACCCCACCCTAACCCTCACATCCACACAATCGCACATTTACCTGACCTGCACCCTAACTCTAACTCACTTAACCTGCCCCTAACCCTAAAGTCTGTCACTACCGCACACTCACCTCACCCGCGCCCTAACCCTAAGTCCCTACCTACCGCACACTCACCTTATCCCAGTCCGTTTGCTCACTTACCTTAACCCAGTTCATAACCATCACATCACACTTACTTGAACCCAATCCGTAACCTTCGTTTGCTCACTTCTCTAAACCCGGTCTGTAACCATCGCACCACAGTGCTGTAAATAGTGAAGGTACGGAACGGACCACCAAAATCTTACCTTAGGTAAAATTTTGATGTTCCGAGGCTTCGCTATTGTCTGCTTTCACTGTAAAGGGTTCGATATTATAACATTCGAAGTTTTAAAACTTCAATGTTGTAATATAGACCCATCTGTTAGACGGGATAGAGAAATGATCTACATACATGTTTTACAGACTCTGCCTCGGACCCCTGTCTGGATCACTGACGTGCTAAGTCTCATACAGAAGGGAAATGGAGGCAGCGAGAAACAAACCCTGGAGTTTGGGATGCAGCTTATGAACTACAAAGAGCCTTAATCCTTTGTACTCATTACGAGGGTAATCATGCATTTAAACATATTCTAGTATCTCAGAATATAAAATCTGTTAGAAATCATGTTTCTAAATATATTCCAATACTGCAGAATATATCCAAAATTGAAACAAGGAGAACAAAGCCTAATGCTATAGATGAGGAAAAAATAGTAATTCTCTATTTTCTGACTTTTAGCAGTGCAAATCCTGAATCCTGAATATATTCTAAACGATAGAAGCTTGGCAGATGCCAGGAGAATAATTAACTCTGGGCGTAAAGAGCTTTCCTCTCACTTGTCAAAGTATGACACATTCTCTCACTTAAGATTTATTGTTGGTGTCACAGGCTTTGTGAAGAAAATACATTAGCAGGGGAAAGTGGAAGTATAAACATTTCTGAACATGTGCTATCCTAGCTACATATGTACCCCAAAGGATCTTCACAATTAACTCAAACATGGAAATTCTTTAAAACACTCTTAAAGGACTATTATTAAAGACATCACATATAAAGACACACTGGATTTCACTGAGCTCACTGAAGGCTCTGTATTCTTTTTTACAATCACAAGTGATGAATTTGGCTTTAGGAGTCTTCAGATCACGTTGTCCTTATGAATTAAAAAGGGTACTAGAGATGATACCAAAACTGCTAAACATAAAAATGACAGGAAAAATCTTCTGATAATAGAAGGGAAATAATCTGTTAGTGATGGAGTAGTTAAATGTGAATACATCATGAGCTAGAAAGGGAAAACAGATTTCAAACTAGTATACTGTGTACTGTTAGTATAACATGCATAGTCTTAAATGTGATATAGCTAGTGGCTCAAACAGCTAAATCATGAAAAGTATCATTTAAGTATGAAAATAAAAAAAAAGGTTTTGTCGCTGATCATTGTCATCCTGCTTTACAAATGCCTGCTGAGGTAGTAAGTGAAAGACAAATAACTTTGAATAATATATATATATATATATATATATATATATATATATATATATATATATATATATAAAACTATTATGTAAGATAAGGGGTTGAATATCGCAATTTGACCATTAGCAACATGTTATAAATATACATCTTTAAATAATAAGAATAAAGCAAGTTCATTAAATGCAATATGAAAGAAATCTGCATTTACTGTTAACTTTTGAGGGTGAAAGTTGGTGTTCACTGAATGGTATGGTTACCTGCAAATGGTTCAGTATCTGGAAATTGACCTCATGTCAGCCAATGTGTGACCACAGTCTGACTGCAGTATTGATGGAAGGTGATTATGCAAATCATGTGCCTTAGCTGAATACTGTCTGGGGCATAATTCAGGAAGCATCCAGGCAAGAAAAAAAGAAGAGGCTGAATTATGCAATGTTATGAATCTGATGATGAGGGAGCCTACCATTATTTTAATCATCTCTCCTCACTTCACATAATAGTATTCACAACAAGCCTTGCCCACATTGGTAACCTGAAGGCTGTGAAAAGCAGAAGAATGCAACCCCAGCTTTGACCCAAATTACATGGACTTGGTTAGTTCCCAGGTAGACAAAGAATAAAAGTAAAATGAAAACAAAATGACATGGTGATTACTGAAAGAAGGGTGAAGACATATCCTGTGACAGTGCCACACTAGTGGAAACTGTGAGCAACAATGTTGCTATGCTACACATGGAACTAACAACCAGATCCTCATCCAGGCCATCATATGACTGTATTATTTAAAAAGTCAGTTCAGTAGTGGTTGTTAATGAAGTCCTGGATAAAATGTAGAAAGAAAGAAAGCAGTTAAAGTCTGCTTTTATTTTTCAGTAATGTCTGTACTAAACTACAATGGCTCCAAAGGTTTGCTCTACATATGGAATTGCTGTATGCCAGACATGGGGTAGGTATGATGTAAGAGAGAGCACCATAATTTCTAGTGCAGAACTGAATTCTACAGAGCTTTAGCTGAGGTCTCATAAAAGTCAACCATATAAGATAATGTTATTTGCTTACATTTGTATGGTAAATATGAATGTCAGAGCATCAGCTCATTTGCATGTTGCACTGCAGCTTTGTCTAGAGCAAGAATGAGACACAATATAGAAGTTGTTTTTACATATATAGGAAATACTTAATATCAGGAAATGCTCAGTGTTAAATTCTAGGCATAGGCATCTCACAACAGCCTTTCAGTACTCCAACACAGGACATATGTATTTTGTTCTCCATGTGGTGGTTACCACCAACAGACAATAACATTGAACATAGTTTGTTATATTTTGCCTACTCAACAAGATCTACAGTAATACCACATGATTTTTTCATTACTTAAAACATCATAATGTTAAATTAGAATGACACATTATACATAATACATTTATATTCCTTGGATCATGAACCTGGCACACAAGAGTTTGGTGGGAAAAAGTATTTTCATGGTTTCACTGTGGTCTTTAACCACATTTTAAGCCTAAAGTCTATCAAAAACCATTACTTACTTAACACTCTATCAGTACTTTATGGAATTAACTAAACTACCCAATTAATTCTTAACTGCCTATCATTCCTGACATCAATAAGAAATTTCATCCACAACAATAGAATCTGTTGTATGAATAATAGTAAACGCTACTCTTAGTTGTTATTATTATTATTATTATTATTGTTATTATTATTATTATATTTTGCTTATTTCTGGATCCACAACAGCTGACTATCAACTGAAGCAGAATTGTTTAGTCACCAGGGAACCTTATCAAATAGTTGAATAACATGAGTGTGTCTCCAGTTTTAATATTGCTTAATTCAACAAAAATCTTAAAATAAGACCCCATGACAATGAACAAGACTTCTTGTCCCTACAAATTGATGGTGTAAAATACTGTTTGTTTATTATTTGAGAAGTTGCAGATTTTATTTTGCTGTTATCTCACAATTCCTAACTAAGTTATTACTTATATATTCAAAATAATCACTATAATTTTAGTTTCATTTTACAGGATGTCTCAGGTTTTTCTTAGATTGTTTGCATATCTAAAATAATTTTTCATATTCTCCTTTTGTTAGGATATCCTTCATTCAAAATTGACTTATCTAATTAAAATAATGGACTTCAAAAGGTTTTCAGTTTCATTTAACTTTCATAGGTTCATACTAAGCTAACTGCACTTGCGAGCCATTTTAAGCCTAACCGATTATACTTTGTGAGACTCAAACGCTGCACTTTGTGTTTGTAAGGCAAACACCTTAACCATTAGGCCACCCACCCAAATAATTAGACAAACTTTTCCCAGTGGTGAGGATCAAACCTTGCACCTTGCCGCTAGCAAACACCTTAGCCTCTGCACCACTGGGCCTTTCTCTAAATGCTTTCATTTATCAGCACATGTAGGATATTTTTTATGAATCACTTATTTAATTTAGGTGTCTTTGCTAAGTGCTGCCTCCATAATGGCTTTAAACAAATGCTTTTACCAGCCTTAGAAGTTAAGTTGTTTTCTAAGAAACACATACCTCAGGCCTTTGATGTAACCACTACTGTTTAATATAAAAAGCAAGATTGAAAGAAGAAAATTTATTCAAGATCAGAATTACCCAGGGGCTCAGAAGATTCCTCTATAACACCATCTCTGTATATTAAAACTCAAATAGGAAGGCATTCACCCTCATAGGTGTTGTCAACAACTGAAAATAACCCAGGGTAGATATATGACAGATGACTATGTCTGGAGACCAACTTTTGGGCACTTTTCCATGTGGCCACTGTGGATCTTGTAATCAAGTAAGTAAATTAAAACAATTTACCAGTGCTAATACAAGTAGAGTGTATGACCTTAGAGTTTTTGGTAATTGTAGTAGCAGTTGGGTTATATATTTGGCAACATGCCAATGTTCAGCATTCTATGTTGGACAAACATCACGTTCACTGAGAGTTAGGATAGGGGAACATAAAAGTGACATCAGGAATAAAAAAGAGACCAATGCTCTGTATCGACACACTGTAAAACATAATAATGCTAAATTCATGTTTATGATTATTGACAAAATCACTGGAGACAGGAGCAACCAACAGGGGTGGCATAGTATTTTGAACCACAAAGAAAAATATTGGATTATTCACCTTGGGGCTCTTTTTCCCCTGGTCTTAATGACCACTTATAATTGGGATTGATTGTAAATGCTGGAGCCAGCTTATAGATGTGGAGATTACATTGGTTTATTAACTATGAATCCAATCAAACTAATGATACAGCCTATGTTATATATTGGATCCTAATGATACAGCCTATGTCATATATTTTTACATTATTATAGGCTATATTGTCCAGCTAGTTCTAGTTTATTCCAATAATTGTGTGTTCAATCTAGTGGATGTCATTTATAGTTTATGTATTTTTACATACTATGAAGAAGGGATATGGTGCACCAGGATTTGGGCACATATATATTAGTTATCATAATTATATTATTCATGGTATTGGGATTTTGTGTTGCCCACAACACATCCTGATATATTACATATTGTTGATAATATTATTTCATTCTGTAGATCATTTTTATGTATTATATTCTTATTTTTGTGGATGGCTTGTTACAAGTATTATATTATACTGAATTTCATGTCACTGGGAACTTCATGGTTTTTCACAGTATGTCCCCAGTATAGTATACTATTGACAGTTTAGTTCTATTTTTGTTGGTTACTATTCATGTATATAATTTATATTTATATTCTTGTGAATCTTATTCCATGTTTTATGTACATTATTCATCATACATGTTACTTTATATTGTTTGTAAGAAGTTTATACTTTCTTGATGATGATACCTTTGGATATACATTAATATATAAATAGCATTGAAAAACCAGCCCAAGGGTTGGACCATACTATTTTTCCATTGGTTGGTGGTATGTATAAATATGCATTAGTTTTTTGTGCATGATAATTGCTTTTTCACTGAGGAAGGCTGAAAAGCCAAAACCGGTTTGAACTGATTAATATGTATTATGTGGCATTTCATCCCTGAATAATAGTTATTTTTCAATAAACAATTTAATAGCTGCACATGCTGGCCTCTGGTGTTTTCTATGATAGACGAACTCAGATTCCAAATATAATTGCAAGACCTAGGTGCTACTGTCTGGAAAACAGATGTCACCTAACAGCATACTCCTAGTATTATTCATAATAGTTTCCAATGAACAATAAAAAATAATTATTCTTTTCAGTCCTTAAATGAGTTCTATGGACAGCAATTTATCTGATTTGCATGCCTACATACAAGTATTTCAGGCATGGGCAATGCTTGCCTTCTGGCCTGCCAATATAGCAAGAGTCATCCCCAGAATAAGTAAAGGTCTTTAAAATTTCTAAACTAGTATAAAATTTGGTAGTCTGTTCTCAGTGTCAGCTACTTTGCCAGTGAACCAGTTAGTTCATATCTCATCCCTATATAATCTCCCTCTCAGGCTATCAAATGTTTCTCCACTATTTGATAACCTCAGGTCTGCCTAGAGATAGTTATCTCTGAATACCCTATATACAGGAATAAGTTTCCATCTTAAGTATCTATATGAGATACTGCACAAGTGCAGATATTTTAATCTTTCATAATAACTTAAACTTTCGCATCTATGGATGCTTATGGTATATTTCCTCTACACTATTTATTTATTTGTATAAGAATGTATGAATGCATTAATTAATTCATTCATTTAATTAATTAATTAATATTTGTTAGCCATGCAGGTGGGCTTATCAGACATGATCTTAGTTCAAAGAGCAATATTACACAGAAAATCATACAGTGAAAGAGCAGTTTGAAATATATTTAAAGGTTGAATGATGATACATACATTACATAATTACACATGTTAAATATCTGCATAATAGAATAATATACATAAGTAGGTGTCACCTAGCCCTACACTTGCATTACAGTCAAGAGTAATTTGTATTTGTCTGAAGCATTTCAAGCCTGTAAAAGGAGTTGGTGATTCCCTGCAGGGCGATAAAGTATATTATTTTGTCTTTGACTGATAGAGCTGCTTTCTATCTTATCTGCTCCATTTTCTTTTTTGTTTTAAGAAATCTTGGCCTGGTGATTTTATTCTGTGTGGGAGACAGACACTTAAATTATCTAGGCTCATACTTCACAGGTGCTTTCATTGGTTAATATGAATTGTATCCTGAGTGATACTTAAATACAAAGTGAAATTCTGGGCCTGTGTCTCTGTCTCAAGATTTCAAGCCTGCATAAGGTATACCATTGCTGGTGAATTCCTGCTAGGGATTCCCACCCACTCTCCCATTTGTCAGTCTTCTTTTTAAACGTGGTGATTTTAAGCTTCACACTCCTATTGTAAATTGAGCTTAATAAGCTCCTCCCTTTGCACACTGCTGCTGATATATTCATTTTTTTTAGTTTGAATTATGTATCTGCCTTTCCTAGTGCTTATATGGAAAATATGCATTTTGCCTCTTATTCCCTGTACTTATTTACTTCATCTGAATTCATTATCTAGCTAGCTGGTGGATAAAGCAGTATATTTTTACGCTCTAGCAAGCACTTGTTTTCTCATCAAGGTCAGGGGATTTCCTTCAAGTGCACTGGGAGGTAGCCTGGTCTGTCTAGGTTGAGCAAACACTTGAGATTTCTGCATGTAGTTTTATTGTCTGGAGAGCTTATTAATCAGCTTATCTTGTTTTTAGTTCCTTTATAAATTCTGTACAACTGAGTGGTTCTTGGCTCATTTGTACAAAGCAAAGTACTTGTATTAAATAATCACATGTTTATGAAGTGTTTAAGGTACACTGTTGTACCCATATATTTAAGTTTGTTTGTGGTAGCACTTCAATCAGGACACTTTCTTACTGTGCTTTTATATTAGGAAGACTGGGATTATTCATCTAGTGGATGTAGGTGTTTACCTGGTCTTTCTAGCAGCAAAGCCCACAAACGGGCTCTAAGTATTTTTTCTTTGCACATCTTTTATATACTGTGACTGTACCTCAGCAGTTTCAAAAAAACTGTATTGTTTGTTGCTGTTTTGCACTGTCTTTTACTCCTGCATTTCACACAACTGTTGCTTTTATTAATTTTAGAAAAGATTTTTTCTGCTGTTTTATTCCATTGCTATTATTAATTCAAGAAAGAACTGTGCTGTTTTTTACACTGTTGCTTATTTAATTTAACAAACAAATCCTGCTTTTTTCTGTTGTTCTGTTGCACTTCCGTTGACAGTAGTATAGATTGAATTAGGACCAGTTGAATTCAGGTCTGTTTGTAGACTGAGCACTAAAAGTCGGGACATCTTTTTTTTTTTTTTTTTTTTTTTTTTTTTTTTTTGAGAAGCTTCCTCCTGTACCCTCATAGCAGGAGCATTCAGTAGGGCTATCTTATTGAAGGTTGCTGGTTCAGGGATCAGTTTGTGCTATTTCATTGGTGCAGGGCTCAGTCTGAGCTTTCTCATTGGTTTCTTTGTATTAGCTGCCTTGCTCTTGCTTGTGCAAAGTACACCATCATGTACCACCATGCAGAAGGGTAACTCTTGGCATATATAGATGCAAAAGAGCCAGTACAAGTATTTTCCCTTAGAAGAGGCTACTATCTAGCAGAGCAGTTCTTAAATAGCTCTCAGATTTTCATTGAACCATGCAGCAGAGATTTTACCTCTTATCTATCAACATCAGACCCTATCAATCCCCTCTTGTATAGACCTCCTACTGTACACCCCATAGGTTAGGCATCCTAAAATAGTTCCCGGCTTGATACTCCCATCTTTTTCTCCTTATCTGCTGAGATACAAGGTTCAAACATAGAATTATGGACTGCCAGTTTCCCTCTGTTTTTCCTGCCAGCCTAGTGGACAAGTTTTTTTAGGCTGTGTGACAACTGTCTCATGTACACTGCTAACCCCTTACTCCTAAATCACTCAAGTACAATAGTACAATTTGCAAGAGATGCTTCTACACTAAGAATCTAGAATCACTGTTCTCTCACACCCTGAACAGCAACACTAAACAGGGTGTCAGCACACACACCATGACTCCAATTCATAATATGCACCCAACACATAAATCGTCATATACAGACGTATTCTCCAGAAACCTCCCTAAACACCAGAGACCCCCAAAACATGCTACACCTAACACAACACCAAAATCACTCAATACACATAAAAACACTATTACATGTCTCACCAAATAAGTCCTTAAGGCAATGCACAACTATTCCAAATGTTTTACTTATAGGTGACTCTATAGAGAGACATACGGATGCCTCTCTCAACAGGTTGAACAAGGAGAAGGATATGGTCAGCTGCCTGTCTGGTGCAAGGATTCACCAGATCACACATGCATTCAAGTCTCTCAACAAGTACTGTTATGACTGTGTCATAGTTCATGTTAGTGTGAATGACTTTAGACATACCTCTCTGCACTATATGAAGACAGACATGATTGAGCTCTCTGAATATGTATCCCAGGTGGGTACATCACTACCTTTGAGCAGCATTTTACCATCTACTTGGATGATACCACAATCTAAACAGAAAATGATTGACTTCAATAATTGGCTTAGTTTCTGGTGTCATTCTAAAAGGATCCAGTTCCTGTCAGTTTGGGACGACTTGGTGGATAGACCATGCTGCTTTGCCAGAGATGGTCTTCACCTGGCACCTCTAGGTTTTCGATTGCTGGATAAGGCACTTGCCTCTCCCATAATGCTTTTAAGGCAAGGTCACAACAACAAAATTTCTCACAAGAAAATATCAAATGCAAAGAAACTAAGGGTCATACTGCTAAATGCTTGGAGTTTAAATTAGAAAATGCACTGTCTGGAAGCACTCCTCTCCCTGGAAGATATTGACATCTGTGCAGTCATAGAAAACTGGCTCAAGGCTGCAGAAAGTCCCCTGACCTTTCATGGCTAAAATGACTTCCACACTTTCAGACTGCAAATTGAAGTTGTGAGAACCAAAAGAGATAGAGTATCTATCTTCATTAAAGATAATTACACCTCTAAATGGGTTAGACAAGAAAACTCTATGGAGCTACTCCATGTCCAAATTACCATGGTAAGACCCCCCCTTCAGGTCATCATTAGTTACAGGTCCCCTTCCATGAACCAAGATGCCCACACAGATTATTTAAACCTACTTGGGACAATTAAGATACAACCTAACACCCTAATCATAGATGACTTCAACTATCCTTATATACTATCCTATATAACAACCTTATATGAGCCTGATCTCACTCACACAAAAGTTTCTGGACTTTGTTAACTCAAATGCCCTGGAATAAATAGTGCACCACCTCAGAAGGGGAGCCAGTATTCTATAACTGGTCCTCACCAATATGAGTGACCAATGCAATCTCTGACACAAACGTAATGAAAATGCTGATCATCCATATATCAAATGGGACTAGGGTCACCCATACCAGGGACCTCAACCTAGACTTTGACATAAACAGAACCTGCTGGAGAGATAGATACATCCCTCAGAGGTTGCCACTCCTCTGGAATAGGTTTCCAATCCATATCAAGGAGAGCACCTCCATGACCCTGTTTAAGCGCAACCTGGATGACTGGACGGGAAACCGTAAATTTCTGCCAGGGAATGCCCTGACTTTTCTCCAGGACAGAGGTAGTCCTTGAAAAAAAACCTTGGGCATACATGACATCTCTCATCTAGTTTTATATTGGGATTTAATGGCTGGGCTTGTAAAGACCCTCGGGTCAATAGCATAGAAACATCCTATGAACCTATGTACAATAACTGGTATTTTGAGGAAAACAAAATGTGTTCATTTGAAATAAAGTATTTTGTAAGTCTATTATCTCTGAAGCAGGTGTTCAAGGCTTCACAGTACAGATGTTCCTTCAATTATGTCTTATAAAACAAATGTTTGACTTTTGATATCATTTGGCATGTGATTCTAGGTGTTAAAGAGTAGATGGAAAAAGACTCGTTCTACAATTATTGTTTTGAATTTTGGTTTGGCCAGATCTAATGAATTGCCCTGTGAGTTTTGGATGGAATTTACCTGGTTTCTAAAAGATAGTAATCTGATAGGTGGGCAGTAGCCAGATTTGAGGATTTTGAAAAGAATAGTTTTCAACAAAAATATGCCCCAATCTTTGCATTTTGGTGGATTTAAGTAGGTCACAGTAGTGTGTGTGTGTGTGTGTGTGTGTGTGTGTGTGTGTGTGTGTGTGTGTGTGTGTGTGTGTGTGTGTGTGTGTGTGTGTGTGTGTGTGTTTGAGAGCCTGAATGTCAGGAGAATGAATATGCAAATTTTATTTTCTAGAACATGGAGCTTTTGGGTATCATGGGAATGTAATACCAGCAAGGGAAGATCATATGCCAGCTTTATTGGAGGATATTTCTGCTATGGCTGTCCAGACAGATTGTGAGAGAAGGTAGCCGATATTATAGCAGAGCTATAGCTGTGAGAGAGCCTTATTAGAGATGTGTCAGTGCTGATGGTAAAATAGATGGATCAGTAAATCAGGCCAAGGTGTTTGTATTTTAGGCAAGTTGGATGGTAATGCCACTGATGTCTTTATTAGAATGTCTGAAGAGTCATTTCATTTTTAAGGTGTGCTAAATAGTATAAGGTTAGTTTTTACAGGGTTTATAAGATGCATATTGGCTTTGGACCATCTGCAAAGTTGTGAGAACTTGATTAAAATCTTACCCTGAAGATTATTATAGTATTTACTGGCTTTAATGAGGAAGATGACATTTGCAAGCATGATAATATTCAATGAGAAAAGAGCAGTAGGTCATTAATAAAAGGAGTGACTAGTAATAGTCCTAGAACTGAACCCTGATAGATGCCGGTATTGAGAATACCCTTGCTTGAAAAGCTGTTTAAGCATAAACCTGAAAGCTTCTATTTATGCAAAAGCTATGGAATCATTGAAAAGCATTTTACTAAAACTAGGCCTGGACAGTTTGTGTAATAATAGTTTATGATTCACTATTTCAAATACTGTTGCCATATTTATAAATAAGCAAGCTAAAACGTGTCTATTGCTCATGTTATGATATAGGGCATCTGTTTCATTAATTAAGGCTAACATAGTGCTAAATGAATCAAATAATCCATGTTAATTGTCTGATATAGTCCACAACTATTTATATGCTTGAATATCTGTTTATACGTTGCGGGCTTTTTTCAAATTCAGTTGTGTTACTTTTCTTATAAGGTTTCCATATTATTATACTATACAATAGCTTCTAATATTCATTATCATCAAGGAAATCATTATTTTAGATTTCCTAAATTTTAAGTCTTTCTATGCAGCCTATAGTTTTATAAATATAATTAAACAATTGGTTGATATGATTAAAAACAATCAAAGCAAGATCTATCCAAATACCTAGGTCCTTAAATGAATCTACACTTTCAATCACTGTGAGTTATATTTTGCATATGCCCTTTAGTCAATGCCTCATACATATCATATGCTTAGTTTTTTGATGAATTTATTATCAGAGTATTCTCCTGTGCAGAAAATATAAATTTAATCAAGTACTTTTGCATACATGCCCCACCAGTTGCACATATAATCAGGTCTCAGACTTTCAAGTCATCCACCTATATACTGTAGAAAAGCTCAGATGAAAAAGATAAACGAAAACCAAAACAGATATGGGTCCAAGACAGAGCCCTGTGGGACACCTTGACTATACCTAACAACTTTACCTGTTCCGTTGCTGAATTATACCTGCCATATCCTATTTGCAAGCCACAATGCAAACAATCTAGATTACATTAATATTTAATTGTCCCAATTGTATGTAAGACCCCCCTCAAAATCTGAAGATAGGCATATATAGTTTACATCACAAAACATTTTTTTTAATTTATGATGAATATTATATTACTATTGAAACTCATGTTGTGGTTACTATAAATATATTTTCAAAAGAATCTTGCTGATATATGGATTCAAAACCCAACATTTCTAATTCTGACAGCAAAAAATGTATTCTAAACAGCATTCTCCATTATATTTCCACAACAGGGATATAGACTTATAGGTCAATATGATGGGCTTGTCTTTTTCTTTTATAGATTATAGATTAGTACTAGGCTAACAATCCTTGTGAGCCATTTTAAGCCTAGCCAATTATCCTTTGTGAGACTCAAACCCTGCACCTTGTGTTTGTAAGGCAAACATCCTAACCATTAGGCTGCCCTCCCACTTCCTTTTTCCTTAAAGATTGGTATAGCAAGGGCATATCTCCAATCTTGAGAAATTTCTCCATATTTAAATGGCCTAGTGAATAGCAAATATAATGGTACTGTGAGTGCATGCTGAAGTGTTCTTAGGTCATTGCCTCTAATTCCCTGTCCTCCTTGAATTTTACTAGGGTCCAGTTTGCTTAGTACTTTTGCAGCATAGTCTAATATACTTTCAGACTTTTCTGTTTGACCAAGATCTTCAAGATAAACAGCTGCAATATTAGCTTTATTGACCAAGGCTACAGGTATTGGGTTGAGTACAAAATATTTAAGGATGAAAATACAGTCTCAATCTCTTGCCCTTTACAGTAAAACTTCAAAACCATTAAAATATAAACCCATAACATCCCAAAATTCAGTTACAGTAATGATTTTTGTGATCATTAATAGAAATGGTGAGTTCATCATATTTTTTTAGCAAGCATCAATAATTAGCATAATGGGCATTCAAAATATTGTCACATCTAGTCTTTGTAGTCCCTGTCCCCTCATTTTTGTCAAATATTGTAAAGATATGATAACAAACCTTTTGACAGGTTGAACCAGCAGCTTGCCATCTGAAATGCTAATATAGAATCTATCAGATCAAAACAAAAGGTATCGAATAACAAAATCCTCCCAAAATTTTATAGGGATGTTTATTGTGCAAGCTAATTACACAAAGTCATTTGTTAGCGTTATTGAAAAGTAACTAGAGATTCTTGGAGACCGTAAACAAATATTACCAGCATAGTAATTTGAGGCCATGGTTGTGTAGATGGAAAGGGCATAGCATATGTCAGTCTCTAGGTATGTAAACCTCAGCAAATGGAATGGCTACTGTCAAATCCTTCCCTACCCTACTGATAATCTGCCTGCCCTATGACTGGGTGAGTGTTTTGCTGCATTAGTTATATTTGTGGTTTTCCTGTCAGTTTTGATGACTATCCTTATATGTGCATGTGTGTGTGTGTGTGTGTGTGTGTGTGTGTGTGTGTGTGTGTGTGTGTGTGTGTGTATATATATATATATATATATATATATATATATATATATAGAAAGAGAGAGAGAGAGAGAGATAAATAGAGATGTGACATTTCATGCTTTGGCACATGTTATCCAAGGTTCAGCACTCAATGCACAGTTTTGGGTTCCTTGCCACCACATCAGTCATAGTTTTTAGTACAGGTTAGCTAGTATGTTAGTTTCGCACCTTTATTTTATTTCCAAGTTTTGTATATTACTCATTCAGTTGGACTGTTAGTCTTTGGGTTTATGCCTGTGTGGGGTTCTGCACAGAAAAGGTTCACAGGGCTGCTCTGCTATATCCTCAGTATGCACTGCAAGGATTGTTTAAAAAAAAAAGGAGAGGGAGAGAGAGAGAGAGAGAGAGAAAGAGAGAGAGAGTTGCTTGTTTTTAGTTTGCTGCAATAAATGGCATTGAGGTCCTCACAAGCCTAAGCCTAGCTTAGAGTTTAAAAAAAGAACCCTCAGTCAGTGCCTCTCACCCCTGTGAATAAGGGAGAAAGGTGGAACCCCTAGGACAAATTTATGGTTTCCCATCCACTCATCAAGGTTGCGCTTTAAGAGGGTCAGTGAGCTATTTTGTTTGATATATATAGGAGGTCTATTTTAGAGAAGGGGCAGTCTCTAGTAAGGCAGGGTATGATATTGACTTGTAGGCAAGACACAGATCCCCTCTGAGCAATCTGTATGATACCTAGTAGTGTGATGAGCCATTTGAACTTGTCCGCGCCATGGACATGTTGGTTGGAGAGCCATCTCTCTCTTTGGTGGTTTATTGGCTTTTCCATTTTTTGATGATACAGGTTGGAGGAGATATACATATCAGAATTATTATTTAATTATAGGCTTAATGAGGAGAGGTAGTACCTGGTTTATTCTGGATTATTCTTTACCTTTTCCCTTTAGAGATGAACCAGACAATGACAGCACCCAACTTAGAGTCATCCACAAACTTGATCAGCCCCAGGCCCCTTTGTCTTTGCCTTAACCTCTGAGAAGTAGATGCCAAACAGTAGGGGTCCCAGGAGAGATCCCAGGGGAATACCACTAGTGACAGGTCTGCTGTCAGAGATGGTGGCACCTGTTTTGACCTTGTGGGTCCCATCAGTGAAAGCAACTCCAACCCCAAGTGTTGGCCTTTTTTATTCCTTATCAGAGATCCAATTGGCCACCCATCTGATGAGACAGGGATTTATGCCAAGTTGTGTTAGTTTTTGATGATACCCGAGTAGGGGATTGTGTCAAAGGACTTGGACAATTCAAGGTAAGCAGTATGTCCTGATTTTCCCTCATCCAGGGCTTAGTGATAGTCTCAAAGAAATCAACTAGGTTCAGTAGGTAACCTCTTCCCCTGATAAATCTGAACTGGGTGGGGTCAAGTGCTTGGAGATTGCCTTTGTCATTGTTTATGAGATCCATAATAATATGCTCCATGGCTTTACAGATCATGCTTGTCAAGCTAATGGGGAGATATAATCCAGGTTCAGTAGTGGCACCACCTTTATGCAAGAGGATGACAATGGCAGTTCTCCACTCTGCTGGCATAAAGCCTGTAATTAGGTTGTGGTTGACTTGGGTGCTCAATGGTGAAGCTAGTTCTTGCTGGAGATGGTGTAGAATACAGCCTGGGATACTATCAGGTCCCATAGAAGCTGTGTTCTTTACCTTGGATAAGGCCTTCAACACTTGATCTACAGAGATGTGAAGTGTGGGACAAGTATCAGGGTTGTCGAGTAGGCCTTTGGGGGGTAGGGGGGTGAAATTTGCACTGGATCTCTCAGCTAGCAGGTTCGCTAAGTCAACAGGATCAGTGTAAATGGTACCATTAAGTACTAATTTGGAACAGACCTGGGCTTTGCCATGGAGGTTCCTGATGTAATTGAAGAAGGACTTGTGGTGTCCTTTTGTTTCGGAGGCTAGTTTCATCTCATAATTGGCTTTGGAGGTTTTCATTACTGATCTAATTTTCTTGTTGAGGCTGAGGTGGGAGTTTGTTCAATTTGGAATTTGTTCCTTTTTACCCTTGGACAATAGTTTCTTTTGTTGTTAAACCTGTTGCTAGAAGATGTCCACCAGACAGGTTTGTGTTTCTTTGAGGAGAAGGTGCTAGTTCTGTTGGGTATGACTCAGTCCATGTAGTTGTATAGGTGCTTGTATACTGCATTGCTGTACTGTTGAGCATAGTTGTCTGCTTCATCTGAGGGGGACAGTGGTGTGAAGATACTGATACCCTCCCTTAGGAGGTTGTAGTCAGCCTTTTAGAAATATTTTAACCTGGTTATGGTTGGGGAGGGGTTGTGTGGGATAGAAACTTCGAATGGGACAGACCAATGATCTGATCTCACCAGGGAAGAATATATTATGGGAGTGGTGCAGCGGTCATCTATGTTGGTGAGAACCAAGTCCAGACTGTTATCTCCCCTTGCGGGGAATGAAATGAGCTGGTCTAGTGTGTTAGAATTGATAAAGTCAAGGAATCATTGGGTGAGTGCATTAGTGCAGGAATAGTTCACCTAGTCTATGGTGTGGGGTCTATATTAAATCACTGATTGCTTAAAGAAGTGAATGGTGATGAATCAACCCTATGTAAGTGAAAGCTTACAATCTCAAACTGAGTATAGTGATTTTTTCCCTAGGGAAAAAAATCGCTGTTCCAAAACACATACACACAACACAAGGACACCAATCAAACAGCAATCCACACACATACACCTAAAATCTTACAACTAACCCAAACCTAAACTATACACACACCACTAACTATCCACTTACCTTAACCCAAACCTTAACCCTAAGGTCCGTCACTATCGCACACTCACCTCATCCGCTCACTAACCCTAACTCACCTAACCCGCCCTGACCCTCATGTCCACACAATTGCACACATACCTAACCCGCACCCTAACCCTAACTCACCTAACCCACCCTAACCCTCATATCCACACAATTGCACACTTACCTGAACCTGACCCGTAACTTTCTGCCACAGTGCTGAAAATACCGATGCAACAGAAACGGACAACCAAAATCTTTCCCTAGGAAAGAATTTGGGTTTCTGTTGCTTCGATATTTTAAGCTTTTACTCCGTAGGGACTGATATTAGAACATTCAAAGGTTTTAAACCTCAATGTTCTAAGATAGACCCTACGGTGGGGTAGTTGAAGTCACCAAGGATCAAGGTGTTAGGGAGTACCTTTATGGAGTCAAGTAGGTCCAGGTAGGAGCAGTGGGTGTCTTGAGTCATGGAGGGGGGAGGTCTATAGCTGGCTATAACTTGGATGGGTGTCTTGTCAACTGTCAGTTGCACTTGGAGTAATTCCAGTGCATCATGCTGGCAAACCAGTCTGGAGGTGTGCCTGTCCTTAATGAAGATAGAGACTCCACCACCCTTAGTTTTTCTTAGGGGTGTTCTCCACAGCCCTGAACCTAATTTTTGTGACCACACAGACATCGGCATCTTCCAGTGTGAGGATAGCCTCCAGTGACTGCATTTTCAGGTTAAGGCTCATAGCATCTAGCAGCATGACCATTAATTTGCTTTTTGACAGATCTTTTATAAGATTTGTCTTTGGGACATAGTCTAAAAAAGGCACAATGCCGGAGGGAAGAGCCTTGGCCAAGATCCAGGAATGACAGGTGGAGGCCATCTCTGGCAAAGCATTGAGGCCTGTCAACCATGTCATCCCAGGCAGACAGATACTGAATCCCCTTGGAAAGACATCAGAAATTAAGATAATTGCTGAAGTCAATTATTTTTTGTTGGTACTGTGGTATCATTCTTGATGAAGGTAAGATGCTCCTTAGAACTAGGGTCATACCTGCCTGGTACATTTACTCTGAGAGCTCAATCATGATTCTCTTCATATAGTCCAGGGAGGTACATCTCAAGTCATTCACACCAACATGGACAATGACATAGTCATATTTGCACCTGTTGTGGAGAGACTTAAGTGTGTGATGTGGCAGATTCTGGCACCTGACAGACATCATTACACTCTGTTCACTAAGTTAGTTCAATGCCTTTAAAGTGCCAAGCTGCTTGTTGTCAAATTTACATCAGGTGTGCCTTGAGACAGGTAAAGTAACTTTGTGCGTGGGTGTAAGGAATGAGGATTTTATGAAGGCTTTGCTGATAATTTTTCCTGTCAGCATTGTCAGCTGTGTTGAACTGTTTAACAGGTGCCTGGTAAGGTTGCAAATATAAAATAAATCCATAAATCAGATAAGGTTGTAAATATAAAATAAATAAACAAATGAAGTCAACATAATAATAAACAAATACATATATAAATAAATAAATTGATGCTATTATGGCTACTTAGAAGGCCGTATACAAAAACCAGTGGTAATACGCTGTATTACCCTCCATAACCTCAATTCAGTTCACAGGCTGAGGTGCCAACCTACTTGCTGTCAGATTCTACCCCAGCTGTTTCTTTGAGATACCTGAGGTAATTTCCCCGCACAATTGCGGGGTGCAGCTTAGTGATGTCACAGGGGTGGGTGGGTAGCAAACAGTCCTTCTCCAGCTGGCACCTCCTTCCACCATGTCCATTTAGTACTTTAACTTCATGAAATAAACAGTGCAAACCAGGCTACATGAAAATATAGCCTACTCTCCACTCCACAAAAAAAAGACTTCATTAAGCACTTTTATTCTATGCCATACAGCAAACTTCATAAGAATGAAATTGAGTTATCCAACATGATTTAAAGACTATGATATCAAATGGATGACACACTTATACTGAACACTCAATTACCTTAAAGATACATTAAAACAACCTGAGGAGTTAGTTCATCCCTATAATCACATGGTTCGTGATCAATAACACTAAAATAAAATCTTTGTTTACCTTGATGTAACTGTTAACAACAAATAATACTTTTCGATTAGGCTTTATTCGTGTCTTATGTTTTAAAAGAATACAAATGTGCTGGAATCCTCACACTTGACCTCTGTATAGTCATTCCAATATGAAAACAACAGCAATCACAAGTAGTGATATAAAAAAGCCAGTGGAATTGTGATTGTAATGTTGTTTGATATATTCCACTTCTGAAAAATCCAGTTCGCAGTGCTGTTACTGTCACTGTATATACACACACACACACACACACACACACACACACACACACACACACACACACACACACACACACACACACACACACACACACATATATATATATATATATATATATATATATATATAGAGAGAGAGAGAGAGAGTCAACAGTCATTTACAATATATATATGTTACTTTTAATACCCTTGTTGTATTGTTCTACATTCAACCCATGCAACAAAATGGTGGGGATCAGCTGTTTCTTGATGAAATTATTTCTCAGCTATTTTATTTAACAAGTTTAAATTATATCCTCTTTTGGTAAACAGATTAATAATAAAATTAATTTCTTTCAAAACTTCTCCATCACCGGAAGTTAATCATCTACTCTTTAGGAATGTTAAATTTCATAAACTTGGATGATTACTTGAGAAATGGGCAAAAGTTGGGAGGGTGGCCTAATGGTTAAGGTGTTTGCCTTACAAACACAAGGTAGGTTTTTTGAACACAGGGGGAATTGGCTGGGCTTAAAAAAAATCGCAGCAGCAGTTAGCCTAGCTACCTACTAATGACCCCTATGAAAAATAAATCTTTCTATATATCCTGCTCCAAAACCATTTTCCTTCTTTTACAATAAAGCTACCTATATCTAAAAATTTAATATTCCAGCCTATATTCCCCATTATAAATTCTAAAACTGAGTTGCTTTATTTAGCTTGGAAACATTAATGTCTAGGTTAACTTTAGTCTCTTTCCAAATAAAAAATAAATCATTAATGAACCTTTTATAAAATGTTATATTAGAAAACTGATTAACTTGATTAAGATATGTTGTCTTCCACCATCCAAGGACTAAATTAGCAAAAGAAAAGGCCCCAAAGCAACTCAATGTAACTGTCTATAGTATTTATAATTTAAAATTAATTAATTATTTCACAAATGTAACTCTAACAAAATATGCACAGTATTAATAAAACTCCTGGAGAAAAATGTGGGTTTGAAAAAAAAAATAACAAAAATGTCATGCCTTCAGTAACCAGAGTACTCGGAAACAAGGAATAATCATCAAATGTAAACATAATGTTCTCCTCTTCAGAAAACTGATACCCTGGGATTCAATAAACTGTGCAGGAATAGTGCTATTCCTGCACGGAATGAACTATGTTAATTTCCCCTTATCTTTAACAGGGGGCATCTAACTCAGCCCCTGCACTCAGAAAGTGCCATACCGCACTTTGTAAAAGCATTTCAGTGCCTGCAGACACTAAAACCAAAGAAAATAGTAAAACAGTGTCTGCAGACACTGAAGTAGATAGGGGATCAAGAAATCAATGCAGGGGGTGTGTGACAGGTGCTGTCACACACCTCCTGCATTGCAAAAGAGCCAGATGGCTATACCCCTCAACTGTACAGGTTTCCACAGAATGCCCAGATGCCTGTCTCACATACCTCCTAGAGCAAGAAATCTGTACAAAGCCATAAATAATGGGGGGGGGGGGGCAAAGGCCAAAAAATAAGGACACATTTTAAATATTGCCCTTACAAACATGGAACGTTGATAGAATAACAGGTTTTGCATTAGCACGGATTTCTTGAATGGTATGAAGTCTGAAACCCAAATGCCGGTTTGTATGTTCTGACTTAAACCCTGAGTGATTTGCCAATGATTTGCTAGAAAATCACAGTCACACTTTCTAAGTTTGTAAGAGCAATAGTTAAAATCTTTCCCTCTGTGTCCCCTTACAATTTCCCTTACTGTGACTGACAAGGAGTACATATACTTGTAAATGAAGTGGGTTTATTAATTTATTTATTTTTCCATTCTAATGCATGTTTAAGCATAGCTGAGTGGGTGTGCTAGTTATGGCCCTCTGCTTAGCATTGCTTAAAAATCCCCTAGGAGATAAATAAAAATATATAGCTAAAATCCTAATGCATTCTGGCTTTCCGTGCAGGCATTCACTGTTCAGATACCAAGATAAGCACTGTATGTTTACATGGAAAAGCAGTGTTAAAATTATTATTTTTATTTTAAATTATGTAGTAATTGATAATTGTCAACCAGGGTAGTGTAGCTTGTCTAAAATGGAAGTGTGAGTGCATATAGCATGTGAAATCACCCATGCATACACAAGTGTCCCATACAGTATAGTCACACCCCATAGTAATGTAAAGAAAGCACATAGGTTCATAGGTTCATAGGTTCATAGGTTGATAGTAGGCTATCTGCCCTAGGGCATTTATATCCCTAGCCAGAGTGTGTTTGGCTTTCACCACCCTTTTAGATTAGTTGACTGTGCCTCTGTATAGTAGGTCACAGAAGGTAGCCCTTTTAAGGTTAGTTTACTGTACCTCTCTCAAGCAGGGACACAGAAGAGATCCCAGGGGTAAACTTATGATCTCCCATCCATTCGTCAAGATTTCTCTTGAAGAGGGTCAGTGAGGGGCTCTGCCTAACATGGATTGGGATTTTGTTCCAGAGTGGGGGGAGCCTCTGGGATATGAATCTGTCCCTCCAGCATGTGCTATTTTATTTCTGTGCTGAGGTTCAAGTCCCTGGAGCATGTAGCTCTAAGGGATTTGGATTTCCTGAGGTGAAGCATGTCCATTAATTCTGGGTTGGACATGGCTTTATACGTCAGACACAGATCGCCTCTGAGTAGGTGGTACGCAACCGAGTAGAGCTGGAGTTTCTTTAGCCAAGCTGCATAGGGCATCTGTTTGAGCCATTTGATCCTCTTGGTGAGGTACTTTTGGGGTCTTTCCAGTTGCTGCAGGTGTTGGGTAAGGTACATCACAAATGGGCCATTGTATTCAATTATGGGCCTGATAAGTGATGAGCAGAGGGACACAATGACCTCTCTTGATCTAGATGTGAATCCTTTCATGATAAGGTGGGCTATATAGAACATCTTTCTGACCACTTTGGCAACATGATTGTCAAAGGAGATATTGCTATCTACTTGGGTCCCCATATCCCTAATTACTTCTTCCATACTTAATGGATTACCACCTACGTGTTAATTTGTGGGCACTTTGTTTTTCCCAAAGGGGATGACTATGCACTTTTTGGCATTTAGCTTTAGGCCATGGCTCTGGCATCAGTTAGCCGTCTCTGTGAGACTCTTTTGGAAGATGCTTGTGTCAGCCAGAGAGTCGATTATGGCACCCAGTTTGCAGTCATCTGTGAACTTGGTCAGCCATAGTCCACCCGTGTTAGCCTGTACCTCTGAGAAATATATACCGAACAAGAGAGGTCCCAGGATTGAACCTTGTGAGATGCCACTTGTAACTGGTTTAGAGTCTGACATGGCACCTGCTATTCTGACCATGTGGGTTCTATCCCTGAGCCAGTTTGCAACCCATTTTGTGACATAGGGGTTGATATTTAAGCTGGTGAGCTTATTTATGATGCCCGAGTGGGGTATTGTGTCAAAGGCTTTTGTGAGGTCCAGGTAGGCTGTGTGGACTACCTTCCCTTCATCTATGGCTTTGGTAAGTGTTTCAAAGAAGTCAACCAGGTTCAAGAGTCAAGATCTGCCCTTAACAAAGCCGAATTGGGTAGGATCCAGTGTCTGGAGGTTCCCAATGTCTTTGTTTATGATTTCCATGATGATACGCTCCATAGCTTTGCAGACCAGGCTAGTCAGGCTTATAGGGCAATAGTTTCTGGGGTCTGTTGTGGCACCACCTTTGTGGAGTGGGACCACTGTTGCTGTACGCCATTCCTTGGGTACATATCCTGTAGTAAGGCTGAGATTGAACAGTTACTGTATATGAGGGTTTAGTTCTTCTTGGAGCTTGTGTAAGATGCAGCCTGGGACACCGTCTGGTCCCATTGATGCTGTGTTTTTTGCTTTTTAGATGGCAGCTCTCACCTGTGCATCTGTAATCTCAGGATGGCTACACTCTGTTGGGATAAACATTTGCTCTTTTGGGAGGGGAGGGGGGAGAAGTTTGCACTGAAACTTTCTGCCAGGATGTTGGCAATGTCTGTGGGTTCAGTGCATTTTTTGTCATTTTGCACTAACTCAGAGCATATCTGTGAGTTGCCTCCCAGGTTTCTGACATAACTAAAGAAGGCCTTGTGATTATCTTTAGTGTCTTGTGCAATTTTTCTTTCGAAGCTGGCCTTAGATGATTTTATGAGGGATCTTAGTTTCTTCTTGTACTGATCAGAGACGCCTTCCCGTTTTGGGATTTTGCTCTATCATGTAGTAGCTTTCTCCTTCTGTTGTATAGTTTATTTATGGCCGGGGTCCAACAGACAGGTCTCCTGCCTTTGGAGGAGTGAGTCTTGGTTTTATTTGGGATAGCATGCTCCATGCATTCCTGTAGGTGTCCATAGAATGCTTTTGTAAAGGATTCTGCATTTTGGGCCATATTTTCCACTGTCCTGTGGGCTTTGAATGATTCCACCTCAGTTTTGAGAAGTGTGAAGTTTGCTTTTGAGAAGTTCTTCACCGTGGTTTCCTTGGCTAGGGGTGGGGACGGAATATGGATGTCCAGTGAGATAGTTTATAGTCTGATCTTACTAATGAGGGGTATACCTCTGGTGTGGAGCATATAGACCCCATGTTGGTGATGACCAGATCCAATATGTTTTCCCCTCTTGTGGGAGTGGTGACCAGTTGTTCCATAGCATTTGAGTTTATAAATTCTAGTAACCATTGGGCAAGGGTGTTTGGGCTTGAGTAGTTTTCCCAATCAATGTTTGGGTAGTTGAAGTCACCCAATATAATGGTGTTTGGAGCGACCTTCATATTCTCCAATGTTCTCAGGAAAGCTGAGTGAGGTTCCTGTGTTTGAGAGCGTGGTCTGTAGCAGGCTACAAACTGAAAGGCAGTTTTGCCCAGTGTTAGTTGCACATGGATGGTCTCCATTGCTTCGTGCAGTGCCACTAACCTGGAGATGTGGGTATCTTTGATAAATATGGATACTCCCCCTTTTTTTGTGGTTCGGTCCGAGTTTTGGGGCTGGAAAGAATGGTATGAAGTATAACTTGTTAGTACTGGGGTGCTCTCAGGAGCCTTGAACCAGGTTTCTGTTACTGCACAGATATCGATATACTCCATACTGAGGAGAGTCTCGAGTGTGTGCATCTTGAGGTTTAGACTTCTGGCATTGAGCAGCATTACCCTTAGTTTTTTCTTTTTATTGTCTATGGAGGTGGGATTGTCTTTTGAGCCTTGCCTAAAAAAGGCACTATGGGAGGGGCAAGAGCCTTTGCCAGTATTCAAAAACCCAGGGGTGACAGGTGCATGCCGTCCCTAGCGAAGCAAAGTGGCTTGTCGAGCATGTCATCCAGGCTGACAGACACTGTATCCCCTTTGAATGACACCAATACTTTAGCCAATTGTTAAAATTGATAATTTCTTTATACTGTGGCATCATTCTTGGTGAGGGTAGGATGCTACTCAAGGTCATTGTCATACCAGCCTGGGCTACATGATCAAAGAGCTCCTCTATGTCTTTTTTCATGTAGACCAGGGAGGTACGTCTCAGGTCATTCACACCAGCATGGACAATGACGGAGTCATATTTGTACTTGCTTTGGAGTGACCTGAGTGCTTGTGTTATGTGGCGGATCCTGGCACCCGACAGGCAGCTTACAGTGACCTACTCCTTGTTCAGCCTGGTGAGTGGGACGTCTGTGTGTCTGACAATAGAGTCACCTATTACAAGTGTATTAGGTGTGTTGTTTAGCCTTAAGGGCTGTGACTGTGTGGCACACTGACTTTTTGAGCTAAGTGCTATGTGGGTATGTGGTAGGGGTTGCTTGGATGTCTGCTTTGGAGGTCTCTGCTGCTTAGGCAGACATTTATTTAGAGCCTCCAAGTATGTTTTTGTGTGTTTATGTGTTTGGTTTGCTGATGCGATAGGTCTATGTGAGACTGGATTTGTGGTGTGTGTGGTTACCTTCTCCTCCTGACAGGCTGTGCCCGTACTGGGTTGAGAGAGCTTAGCCTCCAGTTTGGCTATATAGTTGCATCTCTCACATATATTTGAGCTTGTTTGGAGGAGGAGAGGGTGGTCTGTATACATAAGGCAGTTGTAACATTGCCTCAAGATTCCTAGATTCACCAGCTGGACTGGAGATTAAACTTGAAACTGACCTTTGGACATGCCTGAATAATATAGGGAACTACTTATTAACTGATCAGAGAGAACCAATTTGGAGCAAGTGCTTAGAAGGAGTATAAGAAGATATAGTGCTTTAGTCTGTGTTTACCTATGAGATTAGTTATACGAGCAAGTGCAGGGCTTTAGAATGAAAAATAGAGTGCTTAATTAGAGATTTAGAGCATTTCTAAGGGAAAAAGTGTAGAGCAGACTTTGTGGTGCTGGGAATAGTTTAAACCTGTTTAAGCAGCCCTACCCGATGCTGCTCTGTGTGCAAAACCGTGCAAAAAGAGAGTTGCAGGGTTTTAAGAGAGAGAGATGAAGGAGTTTGGAATTGACCCAAATTGGCCAATAAAACTACAGCTTCTAGGTAGTAACCACTCCTACAGGGACAGGCAGGCTGCTCAGTGTTAACCACTGCCACTGGTGAACACAGAGACTTCCCTTTAGCCCAAGCAAGCACTGTCCTCCAAGAAACTTACAAACAGTTCAGAACAGCAAATCTGTAACTGAACTTTCTTAAATTTCAGAAAGTGGGAAAAAAGCAACATAGAGGGACATCATGTAAAGTAAATAATATACACTTACTAATATGTCAGTAATGATTAATTAAGTAATTATTCTGATATTTCATAAAAATGAAAAGTGAGCAATGGTTAGCAGTGATCAGCTATGCGTAGCTGGTTTAAGCATTGCTTAGATTTAAATGCTAAGCAGCAGTTGGCTCAACTAAGCAGATTTGTGCACTAAGTAATGCCCAGCAATTACCCCTTTAAGCACTGCTCAAATCTGCTTAGCATTGTTTTGCACTGCTTAGCTGAGCTCAGCATTTTCAAAATGGTACAATGATGGCAAAAGTTGGGAATATAGCTTTATTTAAATGGCACAGGCAGGAATACAGACTCTGTTGTAGGTTGCTCTGAGTAGGAACTATGTCAAGTGTTCGTGAGGGTTCACGTTTTTGGGTGCAGCGCTGGGGCATTTTGGAGTCCAGAGTCATGGCTGGGCTCTTTGTAGCAAACCATGATGACTGTGCTGCAGGGCCAGTGCCAGGGATTACAGTATAAAGTGGAGCCCTGGGACCATCTGGCACATGATCTCACCAGTGCCACTGGCATCTCCCAAACTGGTGAGCAGGTACAGCATCACTATGTTGATCTAAAGTGGAGGAAGGGGGTGCTCATGGCCCACTGGATCCAAGACGCTCTGGACAACCATGTTCCAGCAGTTTGTAAGTATCCACAACAACTAGAACTTAGACTGAGAACAAAAGGCCTTTGTGCCTCTTTTTCTCAGTCTAAGTTCCAGTTCTTGTGGCTTGTTGTGAAATTCTGGAAGTTTTAGTCTGTTTTTGTGGTTTGTCAATCTGTAAGTATCCCAGATATAGCTGTACCAAATTCTAGCCTGAGTATGCATAGTGTTTGTTTTATCCCCCTACAGCTGCAGCGGAGAGGGCTAGCAATACTGAGGCCCATGCAGACAGACTGACAAGTGAGTACAGATCTACCTTACAGTATGTAGTGAAATAAATAAGAAGTAAATTGTTTACTGTGTTCTGTGTCTAACGATTAAAGAAAAGTTTGCCAGACTGATAGTCAATTACAGCATATACAGTAGTAGAGCCCTGTGTCATATAAGTACAATAAAATCCTAAACTACCAACTATTGTGTTTATTCTGGTATGTTGTTGCAGAAATAGAATGTGTACAGGTTCTGCACAGAAAATATAGCTTTGTCAGCATGAAATAACAGAGGTTGTTCTGAGAAAGAGTTAGCATGCAAAACCATAGATTGTGGAGCTCTAAATCAAGATATACATGAAATATGACATACGTTATGCACTAAAATCCAAACCTTGAATACTAATGTCAAATGTATTACAGTGTGTCCCCTGCTGCAGTGCCTTGTGTTAACTTTTGCTTTCCAGATCATATAAATTCAAAGTATTACTACACAGTACACTATCTGTCATGTATGAATCTTAGAATTATAAGGTCAGATTGTCTAACCCACAGAGTATTAGGCAGAAAACAGTATAACAAAAAGCAGCAGTTACCCAGTAGCTCAGTGTGATGAGAAACAGCCTTGTAGTTCATTTTAGCACACCCAGAAATGGTTTGAATCCAGGGAGTGGTACTGAGATATGTGCATATATACACTGAAGAAATCTTCAATATTTGTAGACACAATCAGATAATGGTAACAGATATTTTTTCCACAGGTCTTACAGGTAATGAAATGTTTGTAGTAGCTGTTTGAAGGGTATA
>NC_056744.1:1737851539-1737861539 GCF_019279795.1 Protopterus annectens
AAACACTAGGATGCAACAAGGCCTGATGGACTCACATGCTGCTGTCTGGCACCTATGGCCACTCCTGCTTGCCCTGCCTGCAGGGACATGGATCACATCTCTGGTTCCTGATTCAACCCAGTAAACAGCAAAAACCTTTATCAAAACCAAGTCAAAAAAGGGGGGGGGGACTTATGTAATTTGTTAGACAATAGAGAATATGATTGGATTGTAAGACTAGCAGCAGATGTGGCACCAGGATTGAATGCAAGTGTTTCATTAAAGCCTGTCTTGACTAAAATACAACACACAAGGTTAAAATAATAACATTTATTAGCAAGTATATACTTTGAATATGTTGAATAATATGATATTTTATTGAGTAAGCACATTTTTATGTAGTTTTATTAACAACATGTCTTTTTTATCTGTTTATTGTAAGTTTGTTTTATTTCATGTCATATGACCTTGGCTGCGGGTCATGCGATGTCCTGGGCTTGTATTTAAACATGTGATTTTATTGTACCTTTTGTTAAGCATTGAAAAAGGGTTTTGGCCTGAAAGCTTTGTTTTTGATAAAGGTTTTTGCTCTCAACGTTTGGTTTTTTGGTCATTGTTCTATTTAACATCAGTGCTGGTTATTACAAGTCTTTGTTCTTCTGCTGTGAAGTTGGGAATCTTTTGATAGCCTGCAGCAGCCAGTGATGGAATTACAAAATCGACTCAAATTTCTGGTTGAAAAAGAAGTCAATCTTCTGCTACACATTGCCTCAGAGCTTAATGGCGAAAGAGGGAATACAGCTGAAATGCCATCTACTAATGTAATGGATTTTGAGCACAAGTTACAAGTTCTGGAAAGAAAAGTTAGTACATTCAAACGCCTACAATGGCAACGTTTCAGCTTTGCTGCCTATCTGGAGAAGGGTATAGCTCCGCGTGGTCTGAGGGTCTTAAAAATGCCCTCCTATGGAAATACATACCCTGAATTGTTAAAGCAGTGGCAGTGTCTCAACTTAAAGTTGAGCCAAGATTATATGTCTCTAATGAACAACTTTTTTCTGGATATTGAAAATGAACTAAAAAGGGATATTATTATAATGGAAGATGAATTACTTTCTATGTCCTGTTTTAAGAATTTGCAATTATCCTATCAGTCTTTGATATACAGACTGAGTTCATTAGATGACAGGCTAGAAGTTGTGAAGAAGAGGAAACTGTTACGTGACATGGGCGATTACCAAGCTGGTAATATATTCTCTTGGCCGAAAAATGAAAAAATGATAACTTTAGAGATCCCATGGGCTCACATGTAAGGTCTAACTTCACCAGTAGAGGTCGTGCATCTACGCTGGAAAAGAACGCAGCATCATTAGACATGCTAGATGACTTCCCTGCTTTGAGTGCTGGAATTTCAAAATTGGCGCCAAGTGAAGAGCTAACGTCGTTGTCATCATTGAGCAGCAACGTAACTTGTGTTAAGCCTGCAGAAACGGATACTACGCCTCGTTCTGTCGATATGGGTGCTACTGGAAATAAAATAACAGAGATTTGTGCTGTTGCAGCTCCTTTGGGTAATAAAAATACTACGCAAGCATTACAACAAAAAGGTTTGTCTACTTTTTTTAGCAAACCCTTTCAGTTACAGCAAGCTGAGCAGGTACAGGAGCGGATGGCTACGTTTAGGTCCAGATCCAGAGGTAGAGCTAAACAGAGGGACTCCACCACTCTGTTGGACGGCAAACAGAAAAATGAAAGTCCTTTAAAACAATTGAAGATAGCTCGAAGGTGATGGCAGGTACTATGAATCTTTCTGATTTCTCTTTGAGAAAAGAACATTATATGCTTCTGGCAGAGGAACTAGGATATATTCCAACATCTACAGAGGACATTGTGAGAGTGTTGACTGATTTAAAGTTGTTTGTAAGGTCCATAGCACTGAAGTTGATTTTTAAAAATGACAAATATGATGCTAGTGTTTGTAAACGATGCAGTGTTTTTGTACCTAATTATGCCCCAGTACCTATAGCTTTTAATGATCTCTGTGAGGATGCAATTAGGAAGGCTTATGCAACTAATAAATATAAGAGAAATTATAATTTAACTTATGCAGAATATATTGCTTTGAATGAATTAAAGGAAAACTCACATATTGTGATAAAACAAGCAGACAAGGGGGGATCAACTGTTATTATGAATAGAGAACATTACATAGGTTCAGTGCTTTCATTGTTGGATGATGATACAGCGTTTGAGCGTGTTACACTTTTACAAGTGAAAAAATGCATTAGTTATGTTAATATGTGTGTGTATGACCTACAGTTAACAGGAGATATTTTGTTGGATTTATTTCACTTCTTTACAGTACCGTGCCCTGTAGTGCTGCAGTTATATGGCATACCAAAACTGCACAAGTCACAGGTTAATCCCCCAATGAGACCTATCGTCTCTGGTAATGGGTGGATTACTGAACCCATATCACTTTACCTGCAAAAGCAACTACAACCATTACTAAAGTTTTGTCACACAGTGCTTAAAGATTCTAGTGATTTTTTAGTTAAGCTCAAGAATTGGCACATGAATATGAGTCTAGCTACAGATACCTGTGAACATATATATATGGTGGTAATGGACATTACATCGTTATTTACAGTAATCCCCAATGATTATGGGCTGGATGCCATTAGAGAATTCTTGTTGAGATATTCAGGTTTTTTAGCCGGACATAAAGAAAATATTTGCATGTTGTTAGACCTGGTTCTAAGAAACAATATATTCTTGTTTGATAATGAATTTTATTTACAGCAAACTGGTGTGGCAATGGGCACACCAGTAGCAAATACTTATGCCAATCTGGTTCTTTCCCAATGGGAGAGAATGTATATAAATGATGGTGAGAGGTTTTTGAATGAAAATTTGTTATTTTATCAAAGATTTGTGGATGATTGTTTCCTTCTTTGGAAAGGCACCCATAGTGAATTAGAGGATTATATTCTTTCTCTGAATAATTCAACTAGTTTTTTAAAGTTTAAGTATGAATGTTCGGTCAGCACCATTAATTTTCTAGATATTACATTAATTAAGAGGGAAGGTGTTATTAACACCACAGTATTTAAGAAAGAAGTATCGTCTGGAAGGTACCTATATGCATCAAGTATGCATGCTCCACGTGTTTAAGGGCATTGTTAAGGCGCAATTGGCTCGCATCAGTAGACTCAATACTGATGATGATGCTTTTAAGAAGCAACTTAATGAAGCATGTGTGGAATTTAAGAATAGTGGGTATTCATCGCATATGATACAAGAGATTAGTGAATACATTATATCTAATAGACATACCCTTTTCAAACCTACATTTCTACAGATACCTAATACACTGTGTGAAAGATTGAGTGAGCCGGTGGACAGGGTTTGTCTGAGATATATAACTTCTTACAGCACTATGACTACCACGGTGAGGGATATAGTTAGAAAATACTGGAAGGTCCTTCTTACACAGGATGATATCAGGATGGTTGTGGGGGATAGAGCACGTTTTTCTTATAGAAACATGAAGACAATAAAAAGTATGTTAGCATATAAAGACTTTGGTAGTGTAAATTCTACATCTATTGGTGTATCAAGGAAGGGTACTTTCTCCTGTTATAATTGTAGTTGCTGTGTAGACATTTTACAACAGTGTGATCCATTAAGTCCTGTAAATACATTTGTTCACCCTGTTTCAAAAAGAGTGTATACCTTTAACTGTTTTGCCACTTGTGTAACAAGTAATATTGTTTATTTGGCAACATGTGACATCTGTCCCTCCTTTTATGTTGGAAAAACTACTAGAAAACTTAAAGACAGGATTATAGAACATAAATCCAACATAAGGAATGGGAGTGACACGAATGCTTTATCTAAGCATGTAAAAAGTTATGGTATATCTCACACTTTTAAGTTTAGGGTTATAGACACTGTTAGTGTGTCAAAAAGGGGGGGGACTTGTGTAATTTGTTAGACAATAGAGAATATGATTGGATTGTAAGACTAGCAGCAGATGTGGCACCAGGATTGAATGCAAGTGTTTCATTAAAGCCTGTCTTGACTAAATGACTAAAATACAGCACACAAGGTTAAAATAATAACATTTATTAGCAAGTATATACTTTGAATATGTTGAATAATATGATACTTTATTGAGTAAGCACATTTTTATGTAGTTTTATTAACAACATGTCTTTTTTATCTGTTTATTGTAAGTTTGTTTTATTTCATGTCATATGACCTTGGCTGCGGGTCATGTGATGTCCTGGGCTTGTATTTAAACATGTGATTTTATTGTACCTTTTGTTAAGCATTGAAAAAGGGTTTTGGCCTGAAAGCTTTGTTTTTGATAAAGGTTTTTCCTCTCAACGTTTGGTTTTTTGGTCATTGTTCTGTTTAACAGCAGTGTTGGTTATTTCAACCCAGTAAAGATCAGCTCATGTATGACCACTACTGGAGTTTCTGTTGTCCAATATTGAGGGTGACACTGCTAGGCTAGCTACACGGGATGTTGTAAATAGTCATATGTCACCTGTGAATTTTACTATGACACATATGCTTGTCTTACAAAAGTAAGGGACTTATACAGGGTATGTGCATAGTATACAACAGGTGGAGAACTGTGTGTTGAACAGTATGTCATATTCTGTGCCCATACTTGACAACTGTCCAGATTTTTGCAGACTGACCACATGTCTGCCTCATATTTGTAGTCAATGTGTCATACAGTTCTGTATTGTCTGGCACATCACTGGCAACCCATTAACTCATTCACTCCAATGGAGTCCAGGAAGTTTGCACGCCTTTTCACAGAATCAAATGATGTCCTCACATTTAAAACAAATGCTAATATCTCTAGAACCATAGGGGTTATGAAAGAAGTGTAAATTGCAAACTATTCAGCAAAAAGTAGTTTTATAGTGGCACTATTCTTTAGGTTCTAGGTCTTAAACTGGATTTCATAAGTCACAGTAAACGCAGTAACTATTACTTTTGTAATATTTTATAAACAACTTAAAATATCTCAGCAATCTCGCAAGTTACACACATATTGTCAGCAGCATTTTATTCATCTACCTGAAAGCTTTCATATGCGGCTAAACAGATCTGTCAGTGTTAATTGGTTGTTGAGATATTTAGAAAAATGTGAACATTATATCTATATAAATTAATATCACAAAACAACAGCTAATATCTATTTACCTATAACAGAGTTCAAATATTAATACAGTTGAGTTTGCCATTGTGTAAGCTTTAAGGTGAAATACTTTAAAATCTTGTATATAGAATGTTTTTTGGAATTATTGATGCAAATATGTGCAAAAAATATTTGACACCTAGAGGTGTCAATAAAAGTTAACTTCAGATGCACTTGGAGGCATCACTTGGATGTAATGAGTTAATGACTGAAGTCATAACATAATAGCATACATTTGATTATCAGATGTCATATTCTGCGAAATAGACCTATGAATGCAACACCATCTTTGCTGGCAACTGTGTTTCAGCTAGATTTATAAACTGACACTATTTTCAGGCCTTTGCCCCCCAGTGATGTGTGCCTTTGTGCAGATGTCTTGCTCTAACAGGAACTAGGTGTTTTAGCACGGAACCCATGTCAATGCAAACGTACCTGGTCCTGTAGGATGCCTACATTTATTTATTTATTTCCAATTTGATGACTGTGGAGGTCCACTGGGCTCAAAGAGCCCATTTTCAGTGGAAGCCCGGGGAGAAAAGCTCCAATAATACACAGTACAAGCTCCATAATATGAAGTATAATACATAGTGGAAACAGAAACAAACTAAGCAAATTTTACATACAAAATAGCAAAAACTAAACAAAAGTTAAACAGCAGCTTGGAGAAGGATGTAAAGCATGTTTACATGTTTAGTGATTGAGAACAGTAGTACAAGGTTAAATTAACACAGAGGTTTAAATCATCTGAGAATTATATAGAAATAACATTAGCATGGATGAGTTATTTATGCATGAATATTAGCATGAGTTAAATGAATACAGAGGTTTAAATCCGCTGAGAGTGGTATAGAGGTAGCAATAACATGAAGGCAGTATGTAGGGTTAATCACTAGTGTGTAAAGAAGAACAAACTTTGTTTGTTATAAAGTATTTATGTATTAAGCAGGTTAGGTAGGTGGAGTGCAATTTCATTTCCATTTTTGGGAGAGGTAAGAATGCAGCTGGGTTTTGAAGTGTTCAGAGTTCTCAGAAATTTGTGCAGCCACTGACACCTGCAGCTGTTGAAAGCACACTAACCTTGTCAGGTTACTCATCCCATCACACGAATAGACCCAAATGGAGGGCTGAAAAGCCACAGGAGGTAGAGTGTTAAACATTAACATACTCATACACACCTACAGGATGGCCAAACAGTATGACGCGTGGGAGATAACCCGGGTACAGTTAACAGTTGATAGAACACCTGCACAAATCATACCTAGATACAGGCCTCCAACCATGACTATGGACACCCACCACACCTACTGGGACTTGCTAGAATCTGTCAGGATTCGATCATCTACTCTGCTCCAGGGTGACTTCAACTACCCAACTAAAAAGTGCATTACCTATGCCACCTGAACATGAATACACAGAGATTTCTTGGCTTTGCCAAAGGCAATGCAGTGGATCAGCCAGTCAACACTCCTATGACAGGTGAAAATATCCTGTACCTGGTCCTAACCAACATGAGTAGCGCTCCTACAGTGTCATCTTCCTTAGTAAGATCTGACCACATAGCCATCACTGTTGAGGTCACCATCTCCCCTGCCCCCCCTGCCAAGGTCAAACATAATTAGCTTTACACAAATAACTATAAATGTCCTCAGAGTAGGTAGAAGTAGCTTTACAGCCAATGTCCCATCAGTTGGAACTAGCAGTAGTGTCCAAACCCACACCACAGTACTGTGCGAGCACCTATATAGCTGTATGGACTCAGAAATACCTGACAGGACAACAACATCTCTCTCAAAGTAGGATAAACATCTGTGGGGGACAGCAGCAATACACAAATATCATAATAGGTGGAAATAATTGCTGGACAGGGCCAAGAAGGAACAGGTGCCTTATTGGAAGCAATGTCACCTTGGTCTGCACAAGCAAATAAGGTCACAGGTGAATTACCCTAAGGCTATCTCTGAGTGCAAATTGGACACATCCACCAGGGCCAATCACTAGGCCTTCCACACATATGTCTGCAATCCCAGAGGCAACACACAAATCTGCTCTGTAGTGGTGGTCAATAACACCACATGCACATATGGCATAGATATAGGCAACCTGCTGCAGAGAAGTGAAGTGTAAACATCACCACCCTGTCTCCACTTTGGTACACATGTGCATGCACAGCACCTGCCCCATTCCCCTCATCATCAAGAAGCAGGTCCGTAATGCCCTCTCAAAGCCAACACATATAAGTCTACATAGGCCTGATACCATCCCTGGCTGCATCCTACATGAACTCAGGCATAAGGTCTCAGATCCATTATGCACTGTACTAAATCAATGATTGAACACTGGTGTCATCCCACCTGCACAGAGGTCAGCCACTGTCATCCCTATACACAAAGGCAGAGCAATGCACTGACCCAGCCACATCAGCCTAACTAGCCTGGTATGCAAGGGCATAGAAGGCAATACCAAGGACATTATGAACAGGGATATCGGCAACCTCAAAATGCCTGAATGCACACAGAGTGGTATTATCAAAGGGAGATTAGGCCTGTTAAACCTGGTCAACTTCTATGAATTTGTCAACAAACACAAGGACAATGTGAAGATGGTGAAAAATGCCTACCTTCTACTAGCCTGATTCTTTCACAATAATCCCCAGGAGGCCAGGATACATACGCCGACACAGCTAGGCATCAACCTGTATGTTAACAGATGGGTAGCTAACTGGCTCAGTGATAGTACCCACTCAGTCAAAGTAGTGGAACTCACCTCTAGTAGTACATTCTTCCAAAGTGGTGTACCCCAAGGATCAGTCTGGGGGCCTCTACTTTTTGAAATATATGTATCTGAGGTACAGGACAAAAGTAGTGGTCTGCGGCTGACCAGGTTTGCAGATGCTTGCAAGCAGGCCACTGTCTTACATTCCCCTACTGATGTGAGGATCCCCCAAGAGGCCTTCACCCAATTAATGACCAGTGCAAGAAGCATTGCCACAAACTGAATGCCAGGAGATGCATCATTCTCCCTGCTGTGGTAGATGTCATCTACACTAATTATGACAATAATATACTGAGCATGCAATGAGGTGTGAGGTGACTTGTGCACCAAGGTTTTTAGCAACCTGACAATTTCCCATCTTGTGGGCACCATTGTACAGAAGGGTTTCTACATGGCCCACCTCAGAAATATGGGTATGTCATCCAGGAACGAGGAGGCCACAACATCCCTGTACTCCATCCTTATCAGACACATTAATAAGTACAATGGCTCCTTTGGTATGTACCTTGCCAAGCAAATGTAGCAGTTGCAAATACCACAGAGGTTCCTGTTCCTAGGTTCCTGACCAGGCAAATCCAGGGTCTGCAACACCTATCCTATACAGGTAGGCTGAAAGCCCAGTCCCTGTACTCAGTCTCATACAGAATGATCATAGATGACCTGTGTCTGGCTTACAAGGCCATTTACAAACCAGCCTCGATGGCATTTCTGCATATCTGTAAGGCAAACCCCACTCATGCATCATGCATGCAAGTCGCTCACCTGGTCTGTGACATGTATAGTGCTTGTTGCCAGGATAGTGTGGTGTCCCACACACTACACTCTCTGTAAAATGCACTCCCTCCCCATTCCCAGCAGAGTTCATGTATAGCCCTCTTGAAGAAGAAGCTGGACTACTGCATGGGAAATGGATGAGAAACCCCTGGGATCCCATGTGTGTGTCCCAGCTGGACAAGGGAAACAGGTGTTGGTTTTGAAGGGACATGGCTGAAAGTCTAGGCCAGGCTTATGAGGTCATCAGGGCCAATAGTCTGGTATCATCTTGTGAGGCTTTGCACCTAGTACTTTACGTGTTTCCTGCATGTATTGCAGACTGTCATGCAATGTTGTCTGAAATGAATCCCTGTGAGTCTAAACTGTGTAGGTACTGTAGTTATAGTGTATAGTGCTTTTTCTTCATCAGTTATCATAACATATCATTACACCTTTCCATTGTATGTGGTCTGTATAGCAGTAAGTCAGCTCTTACAGTACATGTGTATGCACTTGGTGACACTGTGAAGCTCACTCCAATATCCTTGGTCTTGGCCACAAATACCATTCTGCTACTAGGCTCATCACACAGTAGGATTTGTCACCATTTGTTGTGGGCCTTACAGTAGCAGTGAAAGAGATGGATTGTGGCAGGAAGAACTACCATAAAGTCTGCCCTGAAGAGCACATAGGTGTTACAGCTGTGCCAGACTGTACCAGGTGTGTGTGTGTGTGTGTGTGTGTGTGTGTGTGTGTGTGTGTGTGTGTGTGTGTGTGTGTGTGTGTGTGTGTGTGTGTGTGTGCGTGTGTGTGTGTGTGTGTGTGTGTGTGTGTGTGTGTGTGTGTGTGTGTGTGTGTGTGCGCGTGCGTGTGTCTGGGCAGGGTATTTGCATATGTTATCTTTCCCTCGCAAGTGAACACAGTAGTTCGTGTCCCTCCTCTTCACAACCTGATGTCAGTGCCTTAGTGGACTCTCATGATGATGGTGGTCATAGTGAGGCACAGATGGGGAAGGTGGTGCCTGAATTTGTGCCATTGTTTGGTATCCAACTTTCACCCACCATATCCCCACACACAGTCAGTATGCCCACACATACCCACTCCCCAGCAGCCATGGGTAATGCAAAGGTTAAGCATGGTGGCATGGAACAGGCTATTGTGTTGAGTATGGCGAGTGTGAGTGTAGACACCAGCCATAGCCAGTGATCAGGTGAGATCACACACAGGCAGATGGACAGGGGTGCTCAACAGAGTACTGCTGACCATCAAGCC
>NC_056744.1:1738201539-1738229039 GCF_019279795.1 Protopterus annectens
CTCCCTCTCATTCACACACATATATTCTGTCTTAGTCCTGCTGACCTTCATTCCTCTCTGTCTAGAGCATATCTCTACCTCTCCAGGGTCTCCTCCACCTGTTTCCTACTCTCAGTACAGAACCCAATGTCATATGCAAACATCATAGTCCATGGGGACTCCTGACTGATCTCATCTGTCAACTTGTCCATCACCATTGCAAATAAGAAAGAGCTCAGAGCTGATCCTTGATGTAATCCCACCTCCACCTTAAACGCATCCGTCACTCTCACTGCAGATCTCACTGCTATTGCACTACCCTAGTACATATCCTGTACCACTCTTACATACTTCTCTGACACTTCCGACTTCCTCATACAATACCACAACTCCTCTCTAGGCACCCTGTCATATGCTTTCTCTAAGTCCACAAAGACACAATGCAACTCCTTCTAACCTTCTCTGTACTTCTCCATCAACACTCTCAGAGCAAACATTGCTTCTGTAGTGCTCTTTCCTGGTATAAAACCATACTGCTGATCATTAATCATCACCTCCCGTCTTGATTCCGTGTATTACAAAAAGGAGTTAGATTGCATCATTTACTGTTATTTTTTTTTTTTCAAGGCATGCATTTTCCCTGTAGATCCCTGATGTTATATAAAACAATGCTACATTAACTTGGTACATCTCTGAAGTTATTTTATTACTTTTATTAATGCACTTTTCAATCATACTAATTTAAGGAAATTAAGCAATTAAAAAAGGTAGAGACAAGTTTTAAAGAAAGCCTTATAATTTACAATGTAGCTTCTTTAGAATTCAGCAGTATTAATGTGCAGTCACTTGCTTCTTTAAACATTGTTCTCAAGTGAGGAGTTGTTTATATTGCTTTCTGTGAAAGATGCTTGCATCCATAATTCAGAAATTAAACCCTTACTGATGTGTATAGAATGATATGAAAGTGAAAATAAGTTAAAATTGCATTAATTTGGATGCAATGGGCCTATCTCTGATTTTATTGAGATCAGCCTTGGCAGGCACATACTACCCTGGTTCTATAAATGAGTTTGGACAAGCTAGAGTCAGGGATACAGCTATTGTTGTGCATTCAACAAAAATTTATGCTTACAGCTGTGGTAAATATTCCACATCCAACCACCACAGACAATGATGCAGTGTGGAAAAAAAAGTAAGCAATGCATCATGTCATTGCATGTTTAAGGTCAAATTACAGGTCGACTAAACAGATCCCAGGATGAAACAAGTCATTTTTTTAGTGTCCTTTGTTTTTTTCCATATTCTTATGACTTCTTACAAATGACACATTATATACACACTGAAATTAATACTGTTTTACTAATGACAAAAACAGTGTGCGTGTGTGTGTGTGCGTGTGTGTGTGTGTGTGTGTGTGTGTGTGTGTGTGCGTGTGTGTGTGTGCGTGTGTGTGTGTGCGTGTGTGTGTGTGTGCACATGCTTGTACTTTTGATAAGATTTGTTACAGATATTTTCTGGCTACCTAATATAATTAGGATACCCATAACTGCAGGTTTTGCAGTTCCAGAAATAAATGCCCCTCTTTCCTGCCAGTATCTTTGACATTCAAACCACTATTCAAACAACAGTTGCCTGGGCAATAGTCGAGGCTTTCTATTTCTGTGCCACAGCATAGGCTTTATGTATATCATAGTCCTTCTAAACAACATAAGCGATTACTGCCCAATAATGTCTGCTGTGTTACAATACCCCAACCCGTTCCATTAGCAACACTTACCACTTATTCCTTATGGATCATGAAATTGCTTTATTTAACCAACAATAAGTCACAAACTGGATGCTTTCTAATCTAAAAGTACTCTGTATAGATGCATTATTCTATTATAATTTATGACTGTCTATTCAGAATTAGGCCTACTGTATTCTCAAACTGTATTGTAGTGGAATCAGTTGCCATTGGCTAATATCAATGTAAAACATAAAAAAACAATCTCTGGGATTTATTGAATGTCACTAACAATATAAATTTCATCCCCCTATACAAAGAACAACATTCAGAACATGCCAAATAACTTTGGCAAAGCCTAGAAGTTACTAATACTCTTTCAAGGCACTCCTAAAAATGGAGAACATCGATATCTGTGCAGTAACTGAGACCTGGTTCAAGGCTCCAGGAAGCACCCTTGCAATACCAGGCTACAACTCTTACCACACTTTTTGGCCACCAAACCAGGACTGAAACACTAAAGGTGGGGGAGTGTCCATATTCACCAAGGATATTCATACCATTAGGCTAGTTGCCCAACACAATGCATCTGAAATTCTCCAGGTGCAACTAACACTATGTAAGACTGCAACCCAAATTGTAGCTTGCTACAGAACCCAAACCATGCTCCACGATTTTCACTACACCTTTCTAAATATACTGGAAAATATTAAGATACAACCAATCACCCTAATACTGGGTGATTTCAATTACCCTGCCATTAACTGGGAAAACTACTCGTGTACCAACACCTTTGCCCAAAGGTTCTTGGAATTCATAAATTCCAATGCCCCGGATCAGATAATCCATAGTCCCACCAGGGGCTCCAATATCCTAGACCTGGTCATTACCAACATGGGAAATTGATGCTCCACATCTATGGTCACCCCCTCGTTGGTCAGGTCTGACCATAAGCTAATCACTCTTAACATCCACATTCCAACCCCAGTAAGGAATCCTCCATAAAAAACGTCTCCAAAGGCAACTTTATGCACTCAAGTCAGAAGTGACAAACTTCATGACAAACTTCATGACACCCATACAGACAGGAACTGAGAGTTCGACTGCTGAATCCTACACTAAGGCATTGTATGAGCACATACACTCATGCGTGTATCATGCCATCCCAAATAGAACCAGGATGCTCTCCTCCAAAAAAAGGAAGCCAATCTGGTGGTCTCCTGCCATAAACAAACTTTACAACAAAAGGAAGAAACTGTTGCAGAAAAGAGGAAACACCCAAGATGCAAAAAACTCCCTTACCAGCCTCAGTAAGAAGGTGAAATCCCTCATAAAATCCTCCAAAACTAGTTATGAAAATAAAATTGCCAAAGATTCCAAAGTCAACAAGTCAGTCTATAACTATGTCAAGAATCAAAATGGCAATGTTCAGATCTGCTCTGAGCTACAACAGAATGGCATTAAATATAGTTATTCCAAGGATATTGCCAATATCCTGGCAGATCAATTCAGTGCCGACCTCACCCCCCTCTCATCCCCTAAAGGGCCCATCTCAATACCGGTAGATTGCCAAATTCTGGTAATAACGGCCACAATGGTAAAAAATGCACCCTCCAAAGCTAAGAATACAACATCCATGGGACAAGATGACATCCCAGGTTGTGTATTACATGAACTACAAAATGAATTGGCACCTTACCTAAGTGTCATGTTTAATCATAGCCTCACTTCAGGTTTCATGCCCACTGAGTGGCACACAGCTACAGTTATCCCACTCCACAAGGGGGAAGCCACCTTGGATCCTGGCAACTACCACCCCATCAGACTGATGAGCTTGATCTGCAAGGCCATGGACCGTATTATCATAGAACTTATAAACAAAGACATTGGCAACCTTCAGACACTGGTACCCCATGCAGTTTGGGTTCGTGAAGGGCCAGTCTTGTCTCCTGAACCTGACTGACTTCTTTGAATCAGTCTCCGAGCCATGGATGAGAGTAAAGCAGTCCACACAGCCTATCTGGACCTCGACAAGGCTTTTGACACCATCCCCCACTCTGGAATCATAGATAGATTTATTAAGCTGGGCATTAATCCCTACGTAACTTGATGGGTTGCCAACTGGCTTACTGACAGAACCCACACTGTAAAAGTAGCTAGCTTCAAATCCAGATCCAGACAAGCGACAAGTGGAGTACCTCAGGGTTCAGTCCTGGGACTGTTCTTGTTTGGCATCTACTTCTCTGAACTACAGGCCAACACTAAGGGACAAAGTTCGCAGATGACTGCAAACTGGGAGCCATTATTGAATCCCCAAATGATGTGGATACTCTACAAAAGGGCCTTACAGAAACATATGCTTGGTGCCAGAGCCATGGGCTCAGTCTCAATGCCAAGAAATGTACAGTTATCCCCTTTGGGAAAAAAATGTACCCGTGAATTACCACATAGGTGGCAGTACACTAAACATTGAAAGTGTGATAAGAGACTTAGGGACACAGGTGGACAGTGGTCTCACCTTCGATAACCACATCGTCACAACAGTCAGGAAATCCTTCTATTTGGCATACCTCATCACTAAGGGCTTTTCATCCAGAAAAAAGGAGGTCATTGTCCCACTGTACTCATCCTCATTAGTCCCATTATTGAATACAACACCCCATTTGGTATGTACCTCTCAAGACATCTGCAACAACTGGAAAGGCCGCAGAAATACCTCACTAAAAGAATCACAGGCCTAAAGCAGATGCCCTACGCTGACCGCCTTAAAAAACTCCAGCTATACTCTCGCACATCGTCTACTCAGAGCCGATCTCTGCTTAACATACAAGGACATGTCAAACCCAGAGCTGTTGGACATGCTACACTTAAAGAAATTCCACTACCTCAGAGCCACATCCTCCAGGGATCTAAACCTTGTCATCACAATAAACAAAACATGCTGGAGAGATAGGTTTCTGACCCAGAGACTCCCCAGACACTGGAATAGACAGCCCATACAGGTCAAGCAGAGCACCTCTTTGGCCCTCTTCAAAAGAAACCTTGACGATGGATGGGAGAAAGAAAATTCACCCTGGGGATCACATCAGTTGCCCTGCTAGACAGGAGTCCAGGGAAGTACATAGTGTGGGAAGAAATAGCCAGGGAATTATTATGGCTAGGTTTATATAGGCCCTAGGCCTGATAGCATAGTACCAACCTATGAACCTATAATAAAGCCAACAGCCAGAACCATCAGTAAAATATACTGTCATATGATAGTGTGAAAAGAATTTAAACCTGATTGTCCCATTCTCCTTCAATAATACACTTGACACAGACTGACATTCAACAAACTTTATTAATTTCAAACATAACCTTATTACATAATTTCATAAACACAATAACCTTGTAACCAAAACATGTAAAATCATAAAATCCTCATACTGCACATCAGGGCAGTGTTCCCCACTCACCCTGCTCAATAAGCAGTGCCCATACCACCTCTCACTTATTTATCAATCAAGCAGCAACCTGCCCTTTTATCACCCCAAATCATTGCATCAACCCCAACACCAAGAGGGGTAACAGAAGAGGGGCAAGCTTTCCCATCTTCTCCACCCACCAGCCTGATCACAGGCTGTTTCCCCTCTCTTACATAAGAACTTTCACTAAACTTTCCAAAAATAAACTTCTATGTACATTAAATAAGTCTAAACCAAACTCACTCAGATGCACCCCATCAAATCTAAACCAAACTGGGTCTCTGTCATTGAAATACTGATGTTCTATCTTATACATACTCAATGCCCCCAACTGCCCTACCAGCCTATAGTTAATAAACCTACATGCATGCTCCAAAGCCTTGAAACTAACAGCATGCTGCCAACACAAACACAATACTATCTCTGACCGAACAATGTACATGCCTGGATATAATGTCCGCAACATAACCAAATCCTCCCTTATCCTTTCCATCAAGTGGATCTTAGGAACTGACCTAAATCATTACCAGTCAAACGTACCACCAGTACACATGACAATCCCATACATGACCATATCACTTCAATTTCATCCATAAGCTGACTCTACCTCAGACCTCTAATCCCATGTCAGCTAACTGACCACCCCAATCAACACAATCCCAAGTCCTTTCCATTCATCCTAACTGCTGCCTTCTTTGTCACCCAAACACCCACCCCATTTAACTCTCTATACCCTTGTAAAAGATGTCCCTGGACAATTTGGTTTGTTCCCAAACCTAATTTTTTTGTGCATTCTGCTGAAGTTCTGCAATGTTTGGGGATAAATCTTACACTTTAGTTGGATTCTCATGGTTCTTTGTTTATTAGTTTAGGTTTGTGTGAGTATTTGTGTTAATGGAAACAATAATCCTTAGTCATAACCACAAGTGTTACAGCAGTCCTTCTTAACACTTCCCACAATCCAACAATCAACAGCAATTGCCACTCTGAATCCACATTATTTTTACTTTTTTCCCAAATTCACAAGCTCTGCCTACAAACAACTAAAATGTTCAGACACAGCACATTTAGAATATTCCCATTCCTAATAATTTGTACAAGCCTGCTTTATATATCAGAAAACAGTTGTCTATTCATCCAGTCTAACTTTAGAAATGGGCTTCATTCCATAGTAATGAAAAAGCTGTTATCATCCATACTCCCAAAGTATTTATTTTTATTTTATTTAATCTTTGTTGACCAGGTTAGACCCACTAGGTTAGTGGACTCTTGTCAGTGGAGGCCCTAGCTGATATTTGTACCATGGGAGGAAATTTGTCCAGGGCACTGGGGAACGTTTCCTTCTCATCATTGGTGTGAGTGTGATCCATTTTGGAGCACTTCCTGTTTTTGTTCTAGATGCAGAGGTGGTCTGGAGAAATAGTGAGGCAGATGGAGATAGGAGGCGATGATGGAGTAGTGAAAGAAATGAAGGAGAAAGGAAATAGTGAGACCAGAGAATGTGTGCAGGACTTTGAAGAAATGTTTCAAAGAAATCTGTTTGCTGTAAATGAGTCAGCAAATGATGGATGTATAATTATGACCCCCTAGTCAGTTGGGTTGCAGGATGATTTACTTAAATAAACGTTGATGCAGAGTTAGACAGAAAACAAAGAAGAATTTTTCTGGGGGATATTATGGAGAAAATGCAATAAGAGGATATAGAGACAATCCTGAAGAATATTGGTGAGGTGGAAAAGAAAACATATGCAGTGAAAGTAAAAGAAGGTGAAACTGGAGTAGCAAAAAAAAAGGCAGAAGAAAATTAAAAAACGGAAGCATGTGGTAAGGAGTCAAAGTAAGGAAGACAGAGAAATGGACAGCTATAAAGTTTTGCATGAATTAATAGCACATGATGTAAGAGTATTTATTCTTATTAACAAAGAGACATTTTGTGACCTTATATTTGACACTGTTTTTTTCAATGTAAATTTTTCTTGCAGAATATATAAAAAAAGAAAGACTGTAACCCATGGAATCTTTATGTGATAAAAACATTTAAAAGTTAAACAAAAAAGAAGCTCCGTGTACAATTTTGAACAGATGTAGAAAGATCTACTTTGAAAGGACATTTGAAAGCTTTATATAAAGAAGTACTAGACATTGTAAAACTTTAAAAATAGAAAGAGAGAAAAAAAAAAAAATATATATATATATATATATATGTATATATATATATATATATATATCAAGCATGAAAAATGTGTAGGGGAAGAGGAGTGTTGTAAAATACTGTGAACAATGCAACATATGTTTTCTTTTGTGGAAAAGAAGGGCACGATAAGTAACTGTGACAAAAGAAAATGTTATACCTGTGGGGAAATGGACATGGTGCAAAAATGTGAATTGAAATGTTTTTAAATGTAACAAAACTGGGCATTTATTGATGGATTTCAAACATGAAAATAAATGTAAGGAAAAAGAAAAAGAAAAAAATGAACAAACAGAAGTCATTTTAGAAGTAGTAGAAATAGAAGAAAAAATTAAGAGGATATAGAAGAAGCTTGTGAAATGTGTAATGAAGAAGGCATAAACTTGGAGGTAGTAAAAGGAAGAAATAATTATATTGGTAAAAGGTAAAAGACAAACAAAATTAAAGGGATAAGTACAAAAGAAAAAAATGGATGAATTTGAATATATACAGCTAAAGACTGGGGCTTGGTATAATGGTTAAGGTGTTTGATTCACAGACACAAGGTACAGCGTTTAATTCTCAACTTTGACAAAGAAATTGGTTAGGCTTAGAATGGCTATTATAGTAATTAGGTATGAACTTATGAAACCATGAATCTAAGGAAAAGGGAACATGAGAATTTTAGAATGCTTTCTATAAATGGGAATAGTATTAAGAATATAGTAGGAAGAATAGGAATTCTGGAGTTGTGTAATGCATGTCATGTAGATGTAATTATATTAGAAGACACAAGATTTTTAACAAATGAAGAAAGATTACAAAGAGAGTGCTATTGGAAGGAAAGATAATCAGGAATTTGGGAAACGAGAGATGTTCTGGAATAGCTGTATTCTGTAAAAATGCAATAAAGTTACTAAATGTAACTTTATCAAAAATGGGAAGATTAAGCACTGTAAATTTAAAATGGAAAGAACAAGCATATGGAATTATAACATATATGTTCATACTGCCTATAAAGAAAGGGAACGCTTATTTCTTCAGATTTTAGACTGTGTAGTGATAAATATAAATATTATAATAACAGGATACTTTAGTTTTGATTTAAGAGACAAGCATAAAAATAATGGAAAATATATAAGGAAAATGTTAAAGTTAAAAGATGTGGTAAGTTAAAACTTTGGGACAGAAATTCATGGACTTACAAAAGGGGTATGTATAGAACTGAAATGGATTATTTTATTGTGTCAGAAGGTTTAGTTATAGGAGAAGGAGAGGAGGTTCAAGCAGGATTTTCTGATAATTTTGCAATATGGATAATGATAAAATAAACAATAAACAAGGAATATATATAAATAGGCAAAGGAAAAAAGATGACAAATGAGAAAGCCTTTTTGCGATTTGAATTTCTATGATGATATTTATGTGCATTTTGTCCTTATTTTAACATGAAAATGTATTTATGCTATGTTTTACTTTTGTGTACTATATCTGTAAATAAACATTTAAGCTGAGTTTGACTGGTTTTCTGTTTTCTGTTGCTATGGGACTGTGTCTTTTCTATAGATATGCATGTAACTGTATATATATATATATATATATATATATATATATATATATATATATATATATAAACTGGCAATACTATTCTGAAAGTAAAATCCTATTCAGCCACCACAGTATAATCTTCTACTGGGAGTCAGTTTACAGTTACCACAGCTTAATGCTAGCATGACAGTCACTGGACTGTACTCTTTGCAAGGGAATGTCTTGTAAATTAGAAATTTGCTATGTCATCAGTTCAATTCGCTAATATTCCTAGACCAATACACTACTGAACCTGATGAATTTCTCACAGTACTACCTGGATTGTGCATGTTCTTATACATGAAAGGCAGTTACAGAATCTGCCATGCATGCATTATATCTAAAAGCAGAAGTTGCAGTATGCCGTGGAACAGCCCTAGGGAAGAAAAGTCTGAATACATTTGAGTCGTCTGTGTGTAAGAGGGTGAGTTGTGACACAAAAAGACTGCTCTAATGGGTAGACCTTGAAAATCCTTCCAAACCCCTTGCAGCCTTCCACACCTCTCCACATGTATGTGGGTATTGTTACTGCAAGGGAGTGTCATTTCCATCATACAGAAACTACAATAGTATTCCTGGCATACAATTGGTGACCTATGTCAGCCAAGGAGGGTCATTCACAGGAACTGCCAATTCCACTACTTTGACATTTAACACGGACATTCCCCACCAATGTAAAACTAGAAAGTCTTTCAATATGGACTTCCTGACAGTTTTTTTTCAGAGTCAGACTATGTATCTTGAGGAATTGCAAAACCCTTTATATAAGCACCTTTATACCATTCACTCCTCTACTATGGCAAGCTGTAGTAAAACTGGCATCTTACCTCATACCTTTCGGGGATAGGTAGAGTTAAAATGTACTTTTCCTACCTCAAAAAGATTTCTGTAGACTCTTTTCAAATGCCTACTACCAAGGATACTCATTCAAACCCACACTTTCCTGCTCTTTCCAATCTGTTCCCTAAAATAAAACGTAAACTGTCAGCCAGCTATTATTCCATTTCTAAACTACTATCTGCAGAGATGCACTGGGTAAAGGTTGTTTTTTTTATTTTTGCATTGGAAATTCTTTCTGTATATTCTATTCTTTCCTTAACTCCTGTGAAGTACAGATGATGGTAAATAAAATGTTTTTGTATTTTCCTCTACTGGAAAGTATCACTGCAGCTACTTTTCATGATGCAAGTGGCTTTACACTTAAAAGATAACATTTAACTTCCTGACTGACCACTGCTGATACCTTTAGTCTTATTCTATGACTTATAATACATAAACTAAAATGTCTCTTTTACAAACACTACTAAAACACATTTTTTACATACTAGACTTAAAAGAAACTATTTCTCCTTCTTAAGCTAAATATCATTTATTTATGTTTTCTCTTTAAATATTTTGGAACCTCATCTGACAAACGTCTGGCCATAAAGTCAACTTAAATCAATGTTATTTTCATTAGTATTTTCATAAAGTGCTTGATTCATTTGTTTTATGCAATACTGTTAAGGGTTTTAGTGATAATAGTGCTATATGGCTAGTTATTCCTTTGGAATTACTATGATATCAGTGCATCCGCTTTTAATTATTCCATTTTAATAATCTTGTGTGTTTTCATTTAAATTCCTTGTACCTGTGGATTGAGAGAGGTTTGTACTGATTTTGAATTCCCGTCAGGCTAGCATGCATATTAGCAAATAATATCTTACCTATGTAGAATTTGTACATTTCATAAATGGGAGCTTTTAACATTTATATAGCTGAGGACCAAGAAACAAGGGTGAATGATAGAGTTTAAAGAACAATGCATCACTATCATTTTAGTGGGCTAATCACTGCTAAGTCTAGAAAAGTTGTATTAAGAAAATTCAATGTGCATTTGATGATATGCCTCTTATTCAGGATAATAAATTTATTTTAAAATCCTTTTTTCAATGAAATGGTGATGGTTGCTATACTGTTAAAGAGAAATATGGGTAACTACATTCTTAGACAGAAAAAAGGAGTGATTATTCTTCCAAGTGCATTTCAATCTAGTTTTGCCTTTAGAGTCATTAAGAAGCATAATGTAGACAAACCTGAGTCTAATATAAGTTTTCACATGATAGGAGCTCATGAAACGCTTGCTGACATTTCCTTTAAATGGCAAGTGGCATAATTTCCCTTAGTTTAATCATGTTTAATTATCTAGTGCACTCACCTCCGACCCTACTGAACTGCTTAGCTTTATGGCTGCTCCAGCTCTAGCCCTCAAACTCTCCACTGGTCTCTAACTGTAACCTAAATCCACACTCTTTTAACTCTCTTTGAAAATCTACTCTCCTGCTTCATAACCCTAAATTCCCAGATCACTCCAAAATCCCAAAACCAAAAAATCAACTCTTCTACCTAAAGATAAAGCCCTCAATTATTCCTAAAACCTACAACTCTACCCTTCCTAAGCCTAAGTTCTCACTCACTCATCAAACCTAAAACGTCACTCCTCCATCCTTAACCCTAAAGTTACCTTCCTGTTCCCTGAAACAAAAACTCTTTGTCCCTAAATGCAAAGTCCCCAGTCACTGCCTAAACCTAAAACTCTACTCACCCATCTCTACCGCTAATGCCCCATGTCAATTCATAAGCCTACAAGCCTCTCTTATGCCATAACCATAACTCCTTAATCCAGCTGTTGCCTGAAACACAAAGCTAAACACCCACTCCCTTCCCCACAACTCCTGCTCTCATCTTGCTTGTAATCAAATACGCCTTCTCATGACAGATGGCAGCTCCACTCTCTCTGCATATGAATCCTGCACCTCACCTGCACATGTAGTCGAAGATGAGTGTGAGGAGCAGCCCATGCAATGTGCAACACAATCCATTTTCTAGCTGAGAGGCAGTGGTCTTCTAGTGCCTGGATCTCTGGTGCTTGTAGTAGACACAGAGAGCTACAATTTATGTAAGTCTGCACTGATAATTTCACAATAAAAGAAATTAAAACATATTTACTTACTCTGAATGGTCATGGCCATAATAAAGTATGGTGGTTTCATAAGGCTTATTAAAATATATTGTGAGGTCATACCAAAAACATATGAAATTGAACCAGTAAATCATTCACATGTCAAAAAACAGTGAAATTATATAAGATCAAATTAATAAAAGTAAACATAAGTTGTCTTGCATTCATTTGGACATAATTTCACTTTTTTATTATTTATACTTTTATAGAATATATACTCTCAGATTCTGTTATATGTTTTTCTCTATATGTGCATGTCCAAGCATGTCTAAAAAAATGGACCAACTTTTCAGTGAACAACTTCTGCTTCTCTACCAACAGACAGATCCTCACAGAAATATAGCAAATAGAAAGTTGATGTAAAAGTATTCAAAAAGAGCAATGTATATAGTGGCAGAGACAAAAAAATAATTCTGTGCCACTATTACATCATCTGAAGAAAGGAAGTACCAGTGTATTCTAATATTTAATAACTTATGAACATTTCAAAATGGTTATGTTTATAAATCCATGTTCATATATGTTGCATGTTAAGAGGTCCATATAGTACTATCTACTTAATATTGCAAGCAGTATGATCAGCTGTAAATATTAATAGAAAGGCTCTTTACTTCCAAAGGGGAAATTTCAGTAACATTCTTAAATACTTTGCAGACTTCTAGACAGTATGTACTAAGAAAAACAACAAAATGAATGCTTCCAAGCCTTTATTAAAGTTGTTCATTGAATTACTAAATCACAAAAACACATCTACAATTCATTTAGTGTTTTTTCATGAGTAACTTGCATTATTATATCAAATCCCTCACCAGTCGAGTAATAACATGACAAAGTGAATGATTTCTTGTGATGTGTATGTTTCTAGCACATGTGCTGTGATGAAGGTTATAAAAGTCAGTCCTCTTTCTGCCAGATTAATCTGTCAAAAAATGGAGGCCCTAGATAAAAAGTGATAGCACTACAATGATTTTTCCTTGAAGTTAAAAAACGAAAAATAAATAGAACTATACAGCTCATGCAATTGCATTCAGCGAGAGAACAATATAACGGCTCTGTAATATCAGTGTCATTATAAGTCCACCTATCCACGATGCATCTTTATGAAAAAGGGAAAACACAAAAAATTGAAAGAAGATGGCTAGATCAGAGCAGAGACTAAACACATAAATAACAGTGCTATTTCACTTTCATGGTACATGAAAGATAAGATGCAGCTGGTACGTTAGTGAGATTAGGGGCTACAAGACTACAAGTTGAAACTTTTATTGTACTGTATAGAGAATGGAACCTCATCGATCATACTTTTGTAAAAACATGGAAGTGCCAGCCTCAAAAGCTAATTCCAATATCTGCAAAGGAAAGAAATGAGAAAAGACAGTGCAGGTAAGGCTGTCAACAGTTTTACTTAATTTCCTCTTCAAAAAGCCTGTGAAAATGACAGCAAGAGAGTATGTATTGCAAGGTGGGAGTTGATAGTTGCTTTCTGTACTCTGAAAATGTGATCTAAGTAACTCAGTTATGGAAACCTCATTTTATGGGGAATTTATTTCTCAAACAGAAATTTACCTGCTAACATTTAGCATTTAATGAAAAAAGTGCTGAGCAATGATCGGATTCAGAGAACAACTAATTAGTGCACATTTTTATTTTAATTATTCAGTATAGATTTATGTGCACCTTAAGACCTTCTGTTTATTTGTTGAACAGCAGAGAAATATTTAGAAAAAACTGATGAATACATCTGTGATACCTAAGTAAGTTACCAGAACCTGCTGAAAAATAGGACAGAGACAGATGATGTTTATAGGTTCATAGGGGTTTACTAGGCTAACAACCACAAGGGCCTTTTTAAGCCTATCCATTCATCCCAAATATTTAATAAGTTCTGGTACCCTTGACAAGTGTAAGTAGGGGTTTGGGACATGAAATATTTACAACCAGTGGCCTGGGAGATGAACCATTTACACGCTGCTTGTGTCAATTAGAGACATAGGTACCAAGCCAGGGATGAATTTCCTGGTCTCCATCCAATTGTTCAAGTTACACTTGAATTGGGTTAGAGAGGAAGTCTGTTTCACGTGGATGTGGATGGAGCCTGTTCCAGAAATGGGGTAGTCTCTGGGATACAGACCTGTCTCTCCTTCAGGTCCTATTTATATCACAGGTATTATGTCTTTAGAATGAGTAGTACAGGTGCTGTTTGTTTTGTGGATATGCAGGAGGTCCATCAGACTGGTGGATTGACAATGCCCTGAATGCCAGGCATAGATTTCCCCTCAACGGCCTGTAGGAGACAGAATACAGGGATGGGGTCCAGAGGCAGTTTGCATAAGACATTTCACTTACACTCTGTATTCTTTTAGTGAGGAACCTCTGTGGACATTCCATTTGTTGGTTATGCCTAGTTAGGTAGATACAAAAGGAGGCATTATACTCAATGATAGATCTGATGAATGCCAAATACAGTGGAACAATGAGTTCTTTGTTTTATTTATTTTTTATTTATTTATTTATTTATTTATATTTGTTGACTGGGAGTGTCCGAATGGACGTAGGTCCATTTTCAGCGGAGGCCCGGGGAGAAAAGCTCCACAGTTAAAATAAGCAGACAGTAGTTACATTGGATTACATTGCGATTAACAATTTACATAGCAATTACTTACAACATATTTACAGATGAAGAACATAGTACATCAGTAGACAACTAGAATCTTTATCTGTGAAGTACATAACAGACATTAACAAATGTTACAATAAGAAGTTCCTGCTGTATAATAAGTACTAGGCTTATGAGCATCTGAGCTTGCTATAATCAAGGTAGTTAGTGGAGTGGAAAGAAAGGTAGTGGTTGGATGGGGTGGGTGATATTAGAGTGGGAGTTGCAAGGGCATAGCCAGCATGTTTTAGGCGCGCTTTAAGTAAAGTTTTGAAGTGGGTGCATGATGGTATGGAGGTAATTGTGGGTGGGAGGGAGTTCCATAATTTGGCTATGGTGTAAGAGAATAGTGAGTCACCAGCAGAGTTATTGGCTTTAGTGATCTGCAAGTGATTTTTGTTGCTGGATGTTAGTGCGCTGGTGGTGCGATAGGGTTGGAGTAGATTCTGGAGGGATGGGACATTTAGTTAATGGTTTACTAGTTTGTGGGTGAGTGAGAGTTTATACCATTGAAGGAGGTGAGGGAGTTCAAGCCAGCCCAGTTCAGCAAGTGAGAGACAGTGGTGACTATGGTAGGATGCATCTGTGGCGAATTTGGCTATTTTGTTGTAGCAGGTCTCTAGCTTGTTTAGATCACATTGCCTTAGGTTGGTATATATTGGAGAGGCATAAAGTAGGGTGGAGAGGCATAACATAGGCATACAGTGAACTTAGATACCATAGCTTTGTTTATAAGTTACACAATATAGAATGATTTCCTCATTACTGTAGACACATGATGGTCAAAAGCTTGGTTACCGGCTAGGGGTGTCCCTGAGTCACTAACTACTGGGTCATCTCTAAGGGGTGTTTTGCCAATATGATAGTTTACATGGATGGATGACTTCCTGAATGATCCTCTAATGCATTTCTTGGCATTTAGTTTTAGTCCATGGCTCTGTCACCAGGTGTTTATCTGTGTCAGTCTTTCCTGGAGAAAATTTGTGTCAGTGTGGGATTCAATGAAAGCTCCTAATTTGCAATAATTTGCAAATATAGTCAGCCAGAGACCACTGACATTGGCCTTGACTTCAGAGAAGTAAATGCCAAAAAGGAGTAGTCCAAGTACTGAACCCAGAGGGACTCCACTTGTGACTGGCTTCTATGTAGAGGGAGTCCCTAATTTTAACTTCCTGGGCCCTGTCTGTGAGTCATTTAGCTATCCACTGGGTGACATACGGGTTTGTACCTAGCCTCCTGAGTTTGTCAGCAATGCTGAAGTTGGATACTGTGTCAAATGCCTTGGCCAGGGCAAGGTCAGCAGTGTGAACCATTTTGCCCTAATCCATTGCTTTGGTGACCTTCTCAAAGAAGTCAGCCAGGTTGAGTAAATATGACCTTCCCTTGAGGAAACCAAAATGGACTGGATCCAATGTCTGGAGGGTTACTAAATTATTCATTACTGATCATTTTTATGATAATTTTTTCCATAGCTTTGCATATGATACTAGTGACACTTATGGGTCTATACTTTCCAGGGTTTATAGATGATCCACTTTTGTGCAGAAGGATGGCTGTTGCTGTTCTCCATTCATGAGGCACAAAGCCTGTTGGGAAGCTATGGTTAAAGAGCAATTCCAGAGGGCCTGATAGGTCATGTTTCTTGCTATTTAGAAGGCATCCTGGGATATTGTCTCAGTCCATTGATGCGACACAGTGTTCTTGGCCTTAGAGGGTACATTAAGGACCTGTTCCTAGGGATAGCAGGGGGAGTTATATTTGATGATATTTCCTGAGGGAAGGTTGAGGGGGATAGAGGGGTAAGGTTTGAGATTAATTTATTGGCCAGTAGGTTTGCTCTATCTTCTGGCTCAGTATAGGTGGCTCAATTTGCAATGAGCTCTGCAGACAATTGTGTATTGCCTTTGAGGTTGTGGACATAGCTAAATAATGCCTTATGGTTGTCCTTGGCCTGGGAGGCCAAATTTAATTCAGATTTGGCTTTGGTAGACATTATTTGTCTTATGAGTTGTTTGTTTAGTTTTATGAGAGTGCTTTTATCCTGCTGGGTTGTGTCTCCTACTTTTTGTATGATTTTCTTCCTTCTGTTATACAGCCTATTGATTTTGTGATTCTACCAGGGTGGCTTGTTTTTTGAGATAATTCTGTACTTCTTCTTAGTGGGTACAGCTGCTTCTATGCAGCTATTAATAAGCTTGTATAGGGTTTCTGGGAATATTTCCACATAGGCAGCAGTGTTTTCAGAGTTTATTACTTAATAGCAGAAAGTTAGACTTAGAGTAGTCCCTGAATACTCAAGGTACAGCTGGGGGTCCAGGTTTTATTTTTACTTCAAAGGAGACCATTTTGTGGTCTGACCTTACCAGAGAGGACATTACACTAGAGGGCATGCAGGACTCTCTCATATTAGTGAGAATCAAATCCAGTATGTTTGCACCCCTGGTTGGTGTATTGACAATTTTGTCCAAGGAATTTGCTTTTACAAAATCCAGCAATCTCTGTGCCTGCATGTTTGGTGTTGTTAACGATTAAATTTGCCCATGAATATGGTATTAGGTTGGATGGTGAGTGTTTCCAATAATCGTAAAAAGTCATGGAATGGACCAGAGACATACAGGGAAAGCCCTTTTTTCTATAAACAAGGTAAATGGAACTGAATTTATGGTTGCATCAAGGCTTTTTAATGGTGTAAATTAAAAAAATTGTTGAAAATTATGTAGTGAATTTATCAGAGTATGAGTTTACTGACCCTGAAATAAATGGTTTATGTAAAGGCTTAAAGTTTGTTCATACATCATTACAGAGATCATATGAATTAAAAATAAAGGTATTTAGATTTGTAAACAGGTTGCATTTGATGTATTATTTTAAGGAAAATAACGTGTTTTCAGGACTGTTGTAATGATACTGATATAGATAGTAATGATGAAAACTTTTATTCATGTGAATCAGACATGGAAGTTAACGCATATAATACATTTAATACAAAAGATGTGTTATATAAAAGCACTTTTATTTCCCCTTTTAGGAATGATACCATTCAACATTTTTCGGCTTCATTAAAATATAGTATGGAAAAGGAATATAACAACTTCAATAGTAAGAAAAATGAAATAGAATACAACCTTACTAGAGAAGAGTGGCTGAGCTTGAAAAATTTAAGTTGCAGAAAAGACTTGTTTTTTAAGCCGGCAGACAAAGGGGAAACATTAGTGGTATTACATTATTCTCAGTATTTGCAAATGTGCTACAAGCATTTAAATAATGTAGAAGTGTATGAAAGAGTGAATGAAGAAGTGTATTATAAAGCAATGGAAAAATATAAAGAGCTATTAAATAAAGGTTTCAGGATGAATTATTTTTCGCCGTGTGATGTACAGCATGTGTTTGATAGCAAGGAGCGTACTATGGCTCACTTCTTTTGTGTACCAAAAATGCATACAAGTTTAAGTAACCCACCAGGATGTCCTATAGTGTCAGCATGTGGGTATTTTATCCATAATATGTCTTGTTTTCTCCATCACTACTTGTTGCCAGAAGTTATTCAGTTATCATCATATATACACAATGATTTTGATCTTATTAAAAAAGTTAGATTAAATGGCAGGAAGATAGAAACTTTACAGTTATAGATGTAATAAGTTTATACATACGTATAGAGCATATACATGCATTAGAAGCAGTTTTACATTTTTTAGGTGATAGTCTAAGTACATATTATATATTCAATTTGATTTTATTTTGTTTACTAAACACTATTTTTGAATTTAATGGACAATTGTAGAGAGTTAAGGGATACAGCAAAGGGAGAAAATTTTGTTCCCATGCACACAAATTTATTTATGGGTTATTTTGAAAATATTTATATCTACAGTAATGAGTTTTTTTATCAGACGTGATAAAATATTTTAGATATATATATATATAGACAATTTAATTTTTATTTGTGAAGTAGGAAGCAACAAGATTTTGAACTTTTTGCAAAGTTTACATGAAAATAAGTTCAAAATAGGATTTGATGGGTTATAGTTAGGAAATAAAGTCAGTTATTTGGATATAACATTGGAGGGAGTAAATAATGATACCATTGAAACAAGGATACACAGGAAATTTGATAATTTTGATTATATTTTACATGGTAGTAGTTGTCATCCACAACACCATAGAATCCATCCCTTTTGGGGAGTTTATAAAGTTGGAAAGATTATGTAGTGAAAAAAATGAATATATGGAAAAAATGGAGAAACCAGCTCAGATGTTCATTAATAGAGGATAGAGTGCAAATGTGATCAATGCAGTGAAGAACAAGATAAAAATAAAAATAGAGAAGAGATTGGAGGGATTTATGAAAAACAAAAGAGGGAAAACAGTGGAAGAGATGGAGAAGACAGCCAAAATTGTAGGCATTTTGTTACTATGTACACATTATTTTCTAAACAATTGGTGGAAACAGTAAGATATTATTGGGATATGTTAAGGAAGGATGAATGGTTACATTTTTTGAAGGACAAAAAAATTAAGGATATCTTACATTAGAGGAAGAAATATTAAAGATTTTTAGTTCATGGTACACTTGATCTTTCCTCAATAGTAAGACAAGAAGTAACAGCTATAGGCACATTCCCTTATGGAAGGTGCTCAGTATGTCAACATGTGGTAAATAGTTCTTCACTAGTTAATGGAAGAAAATTGCAGGCACAGGGTTGCTTTAATTGCAATCATAAAGAGGTTATATATGCAATAAAATACCCCTGCAAAAAATATATAGGGGAGACTAAAATAAGTTTCTCAGTGAGATTAAAGCAACATCTGAGAGATGTTAGAAAGAGAAGTGAAGCAAGTCCAGTGGCTACACATTTTCACCAGATACATAACGTTGATACCACTGGACTGCAAGCAACAGTCCTGGAACAGTTGCATAGTAATAAAAGGAAATTTAATGATGTTAAGAAAGAGTTGAGAAAAAGGAATCAATTTTTATTTTAAAATTTAATACATTAATACCGAGTGGTATGAATAAAGAATGTAACTGGAAGTTTTTTTTTATGAAATGCCTTTTTTAAAAAAAATGTTTTAAATGATGTATGTAAAGTGTTAATAGGTTAATTAGACAATGATGTATAAATAAGAAATGGGGTTGGGACAAGGCATACTCTGTTAAAGGCTTATTGCTGAGGCGCTAGAGAGAGAGTGTTGGTGTTTTTTGTGGATTATTTTTCCTTTTTTAAAGTGTTTTGAATGTTGGCTTTTTTCTTGGTTCTTTTAGTGTTTCCAATAAGTTTAAGTACATGGTATCAGCTTGCCGAGTCATAGACGGGGACCTATAGCTTGCAAGGAAGTAGTATAGGATTTTGCCTATGGTGATTTGAACATGGAACAGCTCAAGTGCATTCTCCTGTCTGGCCAGCATTGGGGTATATTTATTTCTGATGTAAATCAAGACACCTCCACCTTTAGTCCCTGTTTGTATAGTAGCTTGTCTAAATGTGTGGAAGGCATTATAACCTTTCACTGTTGGTGTGATCTCCTTGGCTTTAAACCATGTCTCAGTGACTGCACAGACATCAATAATCTGTAGGGTTTAGAGAGCTTCTAGGGAGTGATAATTTTTTTAGACTCCCAGCATTCAGCAGTAATACCTTTAGATTTTCTTGGTTTTGATTTGCTATGTTAAAAGCACTTTCAGTTTGGCATTGACTAAAGGCAGTATGGGGGAAGACAGTGTTTTAGCTAATAATTGAAAGTCTAGACGGTAGCGGTGCATATCATTCCTAGCAAAGCAGAGTGGTCTGTTGACCATTTCCATCCATACTGACAAATATTTCACCCACTTAGAATGACACCATAAACTAAGCCAATTATTAAAGTCAGTCATCCTTGTGGCATCATCCTTGGAGGAGGTAAAATGTTGCTCGATGCTAGGCTTGTACCAGCCTGAGACACATATTGCAAGAGCTCCATGATGTCTCTCTTCATATAGTCTAGGGAGATACATCTCAGGTCATTTACACCCACATGGACTATGACCTAGTCATACTTGTACATGTGGTCAAATGACCTGAGTGCATGTGTAATGCGGTGGATCCTAGCCCCTGTTAAGCAACTAACTGAGACTTTATCCTTACTCAGCCTGGTGAGAGGGACATCAGTGTGTTTCATGATGGATTCTCCAATGACTAGAATGTTGGATTGTGTGGTGGCTTGCCTTATGAGCTTAGAATTAGAGGCTCCATGTGATGTGGCTATGTTGATGTATGTTATTTTGAAAGAGTGCATTTGGAGCTGCTGAGGGTATTTGTTATGTGTATTTCATCTAAGAGGTTTTTGGAGTTTAGGACAGTTACATTTAAGTGCCTCAGCATTCATAGGTCTATACGTCTGCTTTGAATTGTGTGTGATGGGTGCAGTGGGTGTACTACTGGCAGCCGTATTTACATTAGGAGTACTTTTATGTGAGAGCTTTGCCTCCAGTGACTTTATTTAAATACATCTCTCACTCATCATATCAGTTTAAGAATTACTGTTTGTCAGTAAACATGAGGCAATTTCTGCATTGCTTCAGAGTGCTCATATCCACCAAGCCGGTAATGGAGATAGTGATAAAATTCATATACATGGCAAAAGACCATTTTTTATTGATTAGACAGTTGGAGTGAGAGTATTAAGCAATGTCAGGAGTATTTAGTTTGCAACTCTGGAGACAGTGCTTGTCACTGCAAAGTAGTTGTCCTGTGTGCAATTAGGCATTGGCTAAATTCCATTTGTGGTTTTACAGAAAAAATGTCACTCAAGGATTATGTATTTAGGCAGATAGTCTGAAGTTAGAAACAAATCAAGCTGCACTTACCGAAAACAAGGCATTAGCTTGTCAAGAATGATGAAAAGAGGGGAGTCACGTAAATGGCTACTGCCTGGCTACTATTAGTGCTGGTCTTACCACAGCTTCACTCTGTTGGGATACAATGCTCCTTTGCTTCTTCTCTCACCAGAAGCAGAACAGTGGCACCAACACCAAGATGAGAAGCAGGCCGCAATCTGTTTGTTGATCTGCAGTCTTGTCCCAGAAGATTCAAGGGTTTGTATTCTTGTTGTAGCCTTTTATTGGTAGTTGCCCTGAATAGCAACCAGACCAGTCAGGAACATCGAGCGCACTCACTGCCCAACCAGAAACAGACAGGAATTAATGCACTCTGCTCCTGCTGTCACCAGGAACAGAATATAAGCACACATTCCAAGCTGTCACCTATGAAGCAGTTATTAGGCTTTCTAGTAATCATCAGTCTCCAGGAAATAATGCCCCTGTGCTCCTTCTCTCACCAAGAGAAAACAGAACCATTAATCCCAAGATGACTACTGAGAGGCAGAATGTGGGCTCTCTAATAATTGGTGGTCTCATATTAGATGTTGCAGATTTTAAAGTTAAGATGAAAGAAATGGGTTAATATTCTAAGCATTGCAGTGTGCACTAAGCAATTAGATATGAAGGGTGGGGGTAACTTATGCTTAACTAAGTGCAGCATCACTAATTTTAAAAGAACAAGATAGATTGAAAGGGGGTGGGCACTTTGTAATCTGGTTCAACGGAATACAGTGGGATAGCCAATAAATCTAAATTGTTGAAGGGAAGTGATTTCCCAAAATGATAATTGAAAAAGGAAAGGGAAGGGGTTATGGGGTGAAATTAACATAAGGAGCAGGCAACTAGAAAGACAGTTGTGTTTAACAACAAGTAGCCAAGGGAGAGACGGTGGGAACACGTGACTCACAAGAGACACAGTTGTGGTCTCTTTCCTAGTTTTAGTATGCAATTAAAAGCAGAATGCAAGTAAAACACAGTGTAAAGAAAACAAATTATAGTATACAAAACAGAAGAAGGCAATAAAGTAAAACAAAATATGAGAAAATAAAAGCAAACAAACCTTTCCCTCACAGAAAGTTGTGGCAGAATCTGAGTGAGCTTTTCCACTAAAGCCACATACGGTTCATATGTTTAAGTAAAATGCATATAGGGTGCTCTGAGGCTGAACAATAACCACTAAGATTTGGTAGCCATTATGTTTAAATTATACTTCATCCACCTGACAGCAACTGGAGACAGTAAATGTGTTTGGTATGCCACTGAAGTCCACTTATTATTGTACTTGCACTACAACCTTACCTTACCTCTGTGATTACCTCTACCTGTCCTTTGTTCAATGGGTCTCTACCATTCGTTCCAGCATTCCAGTCCATAGGTCCCCCTGTCTCTGGATAGAAATCATTTTACAGCTCCAGGGAATAAATTATACCTACAATCCCCTCTCCTATGTTAAGGATGACATCTAAACCTGTCCCTTACATGATGCTGCATGTCTCTTTCATGCTCTGCCTTTCTCTGTCATCTAGAGAGAATAGTTATTGTAGTCTCCAGCTATATTCTCTTCCTCCATCCCATATACCATTCAGTCCATTCCATCTACAATACTTTTAGTATGCAGATATCATTTGCTTTCACTGCAGGTCTGTTAGAAAGGAACACAGTACTCAAGGTGTGTTTTGTCCATGGCCTAGGACAGGAGGAAGCACTCCATCTTTGCTTGCTGAGCCTATGCCCTCATAATTACATTTTGTAACTCTGATACTCTGAGATAAGTGCACCTTAGAGGGGCAGGAGAACAGAACTAATAGTGTTCTGTTTGCACACACTGCCTGTGGTGTACTATTGATGATCGGTTTCCTACTATGCTGACATTAGTTTAAGTCTACCATTTGATACTGCTGTCTTGGGTTGCTGTGACTCAGGTGCACTACATTCAGTTTACCTGTAATGAACCTCAGTGTCTACCTTGGTGCAGCTTTTCCAAATCCTTCATTAAGCTCTCCCTCCCATTTTATTCGCCAGCATTTCTCAATGTATTATCAGAGCAGAATTGATCCTATTCTCTGTATGCCTGTGTGTCATTTGAAACACACATACTCAACAGAAGTGAGACATAAAACTGACACATCGCATTACTCCAGCAATAATTTTACTCTCCCTGACATTATCTCACATAATAAGCTTTTGAATATCACCCTTTAGCCATGCAGTAATGAAAGCCCAAGTCCTGCTACTACCACCAACCTACGTTTCCTCCCTGCTGCCACTGAAAGACAAACACAAAGAGTACATGTATAAGCACTCTGCTCTTAAGCTTACCTGTAACCCAGTCAAACAGCTGCTATCAGGTTACATGGACAACTTCACCTCCCTGTGAGTCATGTATGTTGTTTGCTGTCCTGCAGACTGTGTTCTTCAAGGAAAGCAGCCAGACTTAGCCAAAGAATTATCCCTATTACTAGCTGTTAAGTTAAACACATAGTACCCTAACATTTTCCTGCCCACCCCCTCCAAATATACCACCCTTGTTATTCATCATTTTGACATCTCCTCTGTCTCACATTACAATCTACTTTGTCTTACCCTTCATATATGCAGAAGTCTCAATTCACAGTGCTACTGCTACCGCAAGTCCTTCTAAATTTCATATTTGCCACCATGTAGGGACAAGGTCAAAGACCTGGGTGATGCTCAGATAAGCCGCATGTATTCTATTCTTAAGTTTACCTATAACCCAGAAATACAGCTGCATCAAGTTTTACAGGGAGCACTTTCCAGCTATGAGACATTTTGTTTGTAATCTTGCTGTCTATTGTCTTCTTGGAAGGAAACTAGCCTTTCAATTTTCTCCGTGACATTTCCCACCAGTTGTTTCCTGAAATCAACCTACCACAAATGTACCGCGCTTGCTGTCCACCATTTCACAGAGTTTTCTACACTGCTCGCTGGTGAATACCCAAAGATTTATTAGTACACTGGTCAGACTGCAGAGGAACCTAAGAGGAAGCCTGTTTGATCTTGTTGCTTTATTATCTGTATACTATGAGAAGTTTATGGCAAGTGATTGATGTTACACCCATGTTTTTGGTGGCATAGCTCATCACTGCATGTGTGTCTGAAGCATATATGTTAATATTTCTACTCAACTGTATCTAAAATTTTATTTTTTTCAGCTCCAACTTTAACATAACAAGGATAACTGCAGATCTCAGATGCACATTTAAGTGCCTGACCTTGTTTAATTAATACAACTGGCATTTTAATTTGGCAGTTTCATGCAGCTTATTTAGAATGCTTTGATTTGCAGCAGAAATAAACTGAAATAACGTCTGGAAAATCATCATCTCAGCCCCTTTAAGAACTTTGGAAATGTAAAGTCTTTAACATTAAAAGGTATATGCCCTTTTCCCCACTGTAGAGCGATCCTGGAGTTAGTATATATAGTTAGGGGGGATGTGGGGGCAAAGCCCCCCACATAGTTTAGGTAAATATTGCTTTCTGCAAAGAGTTATTCACTGCAGTTATAAATATCCATGTGTACGGTTTAAAATGTATAAAGTATGTGGGGGGCGTCCTAACTATATACTAACTCCAGGATCGCACTACAGTGGGGAAAAGGGCATATACCTTTTAGTTTAATGTGTCAGTGTTATGAGTTTCAGTCAAATTAGTTTTCAGTCTTTTGAACTTTCAGTGTTTTGGTCTCAGTCAAATGAATTTCAGTCAAATGAAATTTAGGTCATATGAAGTAGACCCATACATATATATATATATATATATATATATATATATATATATATATATATATATATACACACACACACACACACACACACACACACACACACACACACACACACACAAAACTCAGAGATTGCACTACAGTGAAGGAAAGGTTAAATTTCCTGATCACCACTATAGTGTGATATCCATTCAAAATAAAACCACAAGAGAGAATGCACACTAGCATTTGATCTTGTGGATACATCATTTTGAAAATCAATGTTACGACAACTTGGAGCATTGCCTTTCACCTTTCTTAGTTGTATGACTGACAGGTGACATTTTGATGGTAAGCTTTATGCCATTTCTATCATTGATGAAAGAAATACTTAAAACAGGCATTATATGGTATGCCCTGGTTTCTGTAAGGATGCAATATCTATTGTGGGGCAGCTGGGACCTGATATGAGTCGAGGGGCTTTTAACACACAATTTGAAAAATAAGAGTTCTATAGGTAATAAGCTTTGTCAGGTGGATTTCTCTAAGCGTTGAATGATGTAGTTAATATAAACTGCTTTTTAAAATCTAAGGTCATGTGGTAGCAGCTGTTATAGCCTATGCAATAATAATTTTCAAAGTGAATTATAAATTTTGGACAGTGCATTACTTTAGGATACTGCATACCTTTAAGTTTTAATTTGTAGTCAGTTTTATACTATATTAGCAGTTTTAAGAGACTGGTATATTACATTTTTTATATAAGGAATATGTGAAAAAAATTATTAACAAGCACGTATATACATCTAGAAGACAGTAGTCTCAATTATATCGTGTATTAGCAGTTTTATGGAGACTGGTGTACTACATTTTTTATATAAGGAATATGTGAAAAAAGATATTAACAAACATGTATTTACATCTAGTGGACAGCAGTTTAAAAGTCCAGGCTTTTGATATACATTATTTAGCATTTTCTGCAGGAGTTACAATAACTCTTGCATGCATAAGAATTACAACTATGTTGGAACTTAGCTATATAGTAATGCATATATATATATATATATATATATATATATATATATATATATATATATATATATATTAACATAATAAATGCAAATGAATAGTCCTCAAATAGTATTAAATATGTAAATCCATGTTGAATGTTGTATCTTACATAATAAATAGTACAAGACAAGTACTTTGTTTTGCACTTGTGTATTTAACGTATTAACACACTGACTAATAATTTCATAAGACTATTAAATACACCAATTAATGCAGAATTCTATATCAGATATAATAAATAGTACTGCAAATATACTTACTCACACAGGAGTAGACATATGTACACTGACCAACACTGACTTATCTTATCCAAGGGTTAATTAGGGAAATGCATGCAATATACTGTATTTCACTTAATAATTAGTACTGCACAAGATCTTAGTTCTGCAGCTGTATATTTATCAACACAGAAATACTAACTTATAATCCCAAATAATAAATGTGATAATGCACATAGCACGCAGTTACTCATATGATAAAAGAAGAGTATACATTCTCACACTGTCATCTGAAATGTACGATGTGCTCTGCATATGTTAGCACTGTTTACAATGGCAAAAGTAAAACAGTCATTTTTTCCTAGTAGTACCTGTTAACTTATACATTATGGCTACATGCTCTCCTTTTGTTATTAATTTAAGTATACACTCGGTTTAATTTCTCCAAGTCATTTGGGTTTCTAGCACCATGAAGGGAATAGACCCCATTCCTAAGTCTAAGTATGACAAAAGTTCATGAAATTAATATTGTTTCAGACTTTGATGTTAGCCAAAAGTGCTCTTTGCAGAATCCACAATGTGTCAAGAATTTACTACTTCTGTAATTCATATGGAGTTATATGTATCAGCAGCATCTCTAAATATGACTTTAAATTATTTTGTTATAGAACTCGCTGCTTCTACAATTAGAACTGTCTGGGCATCTTTCTTCCACATTGCCCTCATTTCTGCCTGCAAATCCTGGTATTTTATGACTTTGTGTCTCTCTGAATGTAAGATATTGTAATCACTGGGTGTAGCAATTCCAATGATCAATGCTACTTTTATCTTTTCTTTATGGACTGCTATATCTGGTTTTCTTGCACCTATTTTCTGAACTGTTGGCAATGTGTGATCCCAAGTGATACAAACGTCATCTTTCTCTATAATACTTTTACACTCTGGATGTTCTCTCTAATGTTGTCAGACAGTGGAAAATGTGACAGTACACTGTATTATCATTTGTTGTATTACACAAGCAAAAAATATGTTTTCTGATATACTGCTG
>NC_056744.1:1738234039-1738256539 GCF_019279795.1 Protopterus annectens
ATGCCACTGTCTCCAACCCATATAACATAGCTGGTATCACTACCCTCTTGTAGACCTTCCCTTTCACTCTTACTGGTACTCGTCTGTCACAAATCTCTCCTGACACTCTTCTCCACCCACTCCATCCTGCCTGTACTCCCTTCTTCATCTCTCTTCCACACTCACCATTACTCTGAACTGTTGATCTCAAGTACTTAAACTCTAAAAAAAAAAGTATTAAAATAAATAAAGTATTAAAAGCTCCAACTTAAATTTGTAAAAGCCAAGTCATAGAAAGTAAACCAATTGCACTCCTGTACAATGACAACTGTATTTAAAGATCAAAAAGCTAAATGTATAGGCCAATAAGATAAAGAAATAGTGCTATTCCAAATCCTGTATAAGTATATTTATAACTATAATCACTCATAAAATAACATTTACCCAACAGTCCATGGTAGAACATACACGTTCTTTCACATGTTATATTTGACATATTTCAACTGTCCACAGCTGTTGAGTAAAGCTTTGCAATGTAAACATTCAGGAGATACATTTTTAAATGTTGTGCTATGTTCCTTAAAAAATCTACACAAGAGTACTCATCCCTGTTTTGTAAAATCTGATGAAAGTGATTGTGTCTCTCAACCAATCTAAACTTCTTTGGCAAAGGAAGCACCCCGCTAGCCATACGAACCCTCAGCCCATCAATGCGATCTTGTTCTCTACATAATGCATGCATGATGACATCTAGGATCAGTAACCCTAGACCCCACCAAACACTTCAGTCTCCTGTGCCACGCTTCTACCGAATTTTGGGTACATGGCAGAAATAGGTCATTCAGTTCAGCAATATTCCAGAACTTAATAGGAAATAAAGGAGGGAATCTCATAGAAGTACAAGTCCGAGTATTTTATTTTCGTAGTTTGCCATGAATGTAGTAATCTGAAAAATACCTCACCAAGTCAAGTTCTTCCTCAGGAATGCTATCTTTTAGCAATGTAAACGTCTCCAAAACCAAAGACTTAATACATAGCTGAAACTGCATACTGCTGTTGTATAACGAACTGAGTCCCAAGCTTTGTATTTTACACCATACATTCTGCCCAAAGTGAAACAAGCACCCTTTGGACTGAAGATCAGAAAAATGTAAACATATACTTTTAATAGCGGCTATCTCAAAATCACACAGAATGTAATGGACAGAACATTCAAAATCACTCTGTGACATCAATGCAAATAAAACAGGACACATATAGTTATAACACTTCAGTGACCTTTTACTCATCAGGGCGTAAAACAAAGGAACAACTTTACTATAAGATCCTAACTTTAACAAGCCATGTATACTGTAAAGTTGTCTACATGTAATCTCTCTCCCATCCATATTGAAGCCCAGCTAAGGTCATAAAGGTTGTTGACTGTTGTGAAAGCAAACACAATTGTATCTGAAGCAGCATCAGCCATATGCTTAGAAAGAAAATATCTGTTTTTTAGTTTATAACTACTGCAATCAACAGTCATCAACGTTAGTTTGCACCTATCCTCACTTAAATGATATTTCCGGTGAACTCTCCCAATCCGCTGTAGCAGAGCTCATCTGTTGGGGATATTATGCACTACATCAAGAGATGTGGAAGCTAAACTGTCCTCTACATCTACGCAAGGTATATCCCTACCATACTGTGCTCTAACTTTAATTTCATTATACAATAAATAACGTTCAGTTTCACAATGGTCTCCACTATGATGATGTAAAACAGACTTAATCAATTCATCACCATTAGTTATTATCAGAGTCACAGCTCTACCGTTACATCATGCACTACTTTTATCTTTGCAGCACCATTAACATCTGTTCTTCCTGCTATGTTCCAGATAGCAAAGATAAGCTTCTAGTTGCAGCATTTCTTTCCACCCTTTGAGACACCACTGCAGTATAAACATTGCTAATAATTCCTGGACCTGATGTCAACTCTTCTGACATGATAATATCCAGCGTTCTTCTTACTGGCAAATAGATATACCCTTTTTAAAATACTCAATTGCAGAGCAGCGAGCTTACACTCCAAGTTTACTGGCATATAGCTAGTGGACTTATAGCAGTGAATGTCGGGAATTAACTGTCGATAATATGACGTGTCGGGAATATGACATGTCGGTGATATGGTCTCGGGTATCCAATTGTCAATAAAGTAAAGGTAACCCATATATATATATATATATATATATATATATATATATATATATATATATATATAATAAAAAATAAAGGTTCTGCTTGTGAGGATGCCAGACAGTGAATTCAGTACTCTAGTGTCTGCCTGGATGATGGACCCTTTGGATGCTTCTTTTACCATAGATGATCTGATCACACCTCCCCTAAGGAATAAAGTTTGAATCAAATATGTGGAAGCTAGATGTTCACCAAACCAGTGGGAGAAAAAGGACATACAGGAAAAATAAAACATGACTAGCTGTGCCTGTTATGGCTCTGTCCTGTGCCCCCTTTACTTTGCAAACTATTTCCCCAATTTACACAGATGTCAAAGATCTGTAGCTAACAATGTTTGCAGATGTTTGTAAACTGGATGATATTAATGACTCCTCCCACACACTCCTATCTTCTAAGAGGATAATGGCAGAAGCAATACTTGGTGTACCTACTGTGACCTTAAACTTAGTGCCAAAAAATGTTTGGTAGCTACTTTTTGGAAACAAGTTTATCCTTGTAGTTGTCAAATAAACAGTGCCCAGACAAAAGCTGGCATAGTCATTGGACAACTAGGTAGATTCTTTAACAATGAACTATCCTTTGAACATCACATATGTTATAATTCAAAAATACATCTACCTTGCACAGTTACATCTCAAAGGTATATAATTTAAATTCAAAGTTGTCATAAGTCACTTTATTCTTCTCATACCAGGTCAATCACAGATCGCAATGCCGAGATTGCAATGTTCTTCTTCACACACCTTTCTCAGGTCAAACATTAGTAACACACTCTAACCAACACACTCAAATGAGTAAGCTCCCTTATCTACCTGGACAGACTAAAATATCTCTCACTTTTTCTGTCTCATACAAGCCCCTGTGTGGAGATCTTTGCTTCACCTTCTGGACTATGAAGGATTATCTCCTACTAGAGCACCCCTACTTAAAAATGACCTCAGGCTTTACCACAATCTCTTCAGAAGAAAAGGGCTTGAGACTGATAAGGGTAGCATGAAAGGTCAACAAGGCAGAGGGGTGACAAACTTTTCTCTTTTTTATGTCTCATGCAACTTCCTTTGTAAAGATCTCTGTTTTGCCTTCTAGGCTTTGACAGATGCCATCCTACTATACCTCCCCCTCCACATAGGAACTATTGATAATACTAAAAATACTCACTTCAGTGTAATGCATGTTTTTGCTTTCTAGGAATGCTAGTGAGTAAACTAAACATATCAAAGACTGCATGGATGACAATCCCTACAAATGTGTGCCACCCTAGAGGATAAAAGGAGATTCCACCACCCCTAGGAAATGAATGGGCTCAACCTTCATCACAAAGTGAAAAAGGACTTATTGGATAGATGGTTTGCTAACAAAAAACATTTCCTAATGATAAAACATGCTCCCCTTACATGTTAAACAATGGAACATTCTGGTTTCCTCCACTTTCTGATTTCATGATTGGATACGTACCGCACACTTTCTTATGGGATTAGTACCATGGACCTCACTGAGTTAAGAGGCAAATTCACCCATAAAACTGTGGGTTGCATGGCTAGACCATACATATATATCCGGACCTGTCAGATAAGAACATAAGAACCTTACAGACTATCCCTTGTCCTTCTATCTGAACTTGTCTGATCTTTTGTTGTGTTTTTGTATATTGCAAGAGGAGAATTACATTAAAAGATGTGCTACACTGAATCCAAAGGTAATTAAAATGCAAACATACCACCATCTAGAGTCTCACCATCTCAACTCATAATGACAGCAAGTTCAATTACTATTATTTTTTACACTTACAACACTAGCTCACTTCACTACCTACTATAATATTTCCACATCATATCCCAACTTCATCACAAATGTACATACATCAAAAAACCCTCTTCCTCTCCCTGTCTATATTTCCTTCTCTGTGCCAATATACATGTTCATATCTGTTTTCTTCTGTATATATATATATATATATAAGGAAAGAATAGCAATTTATCAGCAATAATGACAGTCAGATACAAATACAAATGGCTCCATACCTCTACTCACCCCACCTCCATCCTGGAACTTAGTGGAGATATTCCCCCTAACCTTAGACTCACACATCAACTAGCCACAATAGTTAGCCATTATTTTCCAATGCTCCCAACAAAATGTTACCAACAGGTAATGAAATTGACCTCATTCTTTTCAATGTTAACCTCAGAAGCATCTGAAACAAAATTCATGTTATCCATGCATGTCTAGATTTTTACTCCCCATACATTCTAATCACCATTGAAACCCAGCTAAAACTGGAAATAACTGACAACAAAAAAATTAATCCAGGTTTAAACATACACAGAGTGGACATAAATCTTAAAAGAACAGGTGGTATTGCTGCTATTTATAAAAAAACTTAGAAATAACACAAGCCCATCTAAATGTCCCAAAATGTAATAATGCTGAACCTAAAAATCAGCCAGAAGAAATCTATATGAATACATCCCACCAGGCAACAATATGACCACAGTCAAAAATATCATATACTGGATATCTGGCAACATCCCCCAGGAACCTTACATCGTAGGTGACCTAAATATAGATTAGCAATCAATAAACAGCAGCAACTCTGAGGACTCTTCACCTATTTGTCTTCCAACAAAAAGCACTAACAGGGAGTCCACACAAACAAACTCTATAATATAAAATCTTCTGGTTGTTTACTAGATGCTATAAGTTACCACATCCCAACCTACATAATCACACAACAACATGGTTCAGCCAAACAAATAATCTATAAATGGGTACACAATTTAATCAAATTTGACAAAGACACATTTATCATGGCCCTTTCCGACTACAACTTGAATGTATTAAGAGTAATGCCTCTAGATGAAGCAGTTAGTTACTTCAATTATACCTTACTAAAAATACTAAATGATTTAGCACCAGTTAGTACAAGAAAGGTAAAATCTAACACAGCACCATGGCTGACAAGAGAGACCAAACAGCTCATGCTGCAGAGAGATAAAGCATGGAAAGAACAGTATAAGAATAAAGTACAACATGCCTACCAACATTTTAGATATCTCAGAAACTGTAGCAGGATCTTTGTTAAATCTGAAAAGAAATCATACTACAGTAATCTCCAGAAAAAGCACCAAAACAGCCCCAATCTTTTTTGGTCATCAATAAATAAACGGTTACACTCTAATCATACCAATACACCCCACCTTCTACTTCAAACAACAAAGACTCCATTGCCACTCAGCTCAAAACTCATTTTGTCCAGTCAGTTCTATCACTAATCAGTGACCACCTCACTTCAGCCCTCCAACTTCCATCTGTTCTCAAAAACAACAGACTATCTTTTAGTTTTCAGCCCATCCCATCAGTCATAAAAAAAAAAATTACTAAAAATTAAAAGCAACATTCTCAGCTGCCAATAATCTTCCCACCAAATTCCACAAAATAGATGCATATGCACTAGCCTTCCCAGTCTCCATTCTAACCATCTGGTTGATAACTGAAAATTATGTCCCATCCACCTGGAAAAAAAATCCATTATCATACCCTTTCACTAAGGATAAACTTCAACAGAGTTAAACTATACGGTTATTGTTATCCTATGATCCCTCTCTAAAATCCTTGAGAAATCTATTGACTCTCAGCTTACGAAACATAACCAATCACAACCTCCTGTCCAACACCCAGCATGGTTTCAGTGCCAACTCCAGTACTACTACTGACCTCCCCAAGTTTATCGACATGGTGAACCAATACAGAAGTGAGGGTAACCTTGTTTCTTTACTTTTCATTGACTTTTCAAAAGCATTTGACACACTGTCCCAGCAAAACCTCCTCTTTGAACTTACAACACTGGGTCTCACTCACCTCTCCCTCTCCTGGTTTCACAGTTATTTATGCAATCATCAGCAGGAAACTAAATGGTAACAAAACCTTTCAGCATTTCAACCAGTCAGTGTTGGTGTTCCTCAAGGGTCAATACTTTGCCCCTTCTATTTAATATTTTCATAAATAAACTTGCTACTCTCATACAATATGCCAACGATTCAACCCTTATACTTTCTGCCCCATCCGTAACAAAATTACAGGAAATTACTGAAAAATCTTTTGCTGACATTGAAACATGGCTAAAAAATTCTAACTTGCTGCTTAAAGTTTAAAAAAAACACATGCGTATGATATTTACTCCAAAACAACACCTTAAACTAAAACACACATTTCATATTACCTGAAGTAATAACAAAAAATAGAAGGTATAGGCCAAACTAAACTTCTCAGAGTCATAAAAGATGACAGCCTCAAATCTGATAACCACATACTCCATCCCATCAAGAAAACTGACCAAAAACTCCACTCTATCTATCCGGCCAAACACTATCTGACAAATCAAGCAAAGACTACTTTAGTAGCAACATGTGTCCTTCCTCTTCTATTATATGCTTCCACGATTCTTACAAATGTCAGCACTACATATAACATATAAAACTAAACTAGCCTCCTGCAACCAACCAATCCTATAAAACTAATCAATACCTTGCATTAAAACAAATTAAACTGGCTTGAACTGCAAAACCAATTGACATACTCACAACTAATCATTGCCCACACCTACTGTACTCTCCAGACAAATGCCCAGCATTACAAAATACTCTTCTGTACTATTCACCCACTAGAGACCTTCACTCAAGCAATAAACATTTACTATGTATCAGTAAGACATTCAACACCACTGGAAACTATCTCTACTCTCATTGTGTGTCAAAACTCTGAAATGAAATCTCCACTCAGTTAAAACAGATAGAAAATGTAAATAGATTCAAAGTTTGCTTAAACAACACCTTTGCCAAAGATGACTCGGTTCTTCCTGTTCACCTGGCTAGCTTTACTCTGATTACTTCTCTCCAACTCTTAGTCACTTTGCTTCCCAATCTTTTTGTACCGTATCGTTCCTCATACTGTATGTATTTCCTAAACTCTTACTTTTCCTTCTTCTCTCACACCCCGCCACTAACTACGATTTCTTTGTCTGTCCATTTAACTTCCTGCTCATTTCCATAACTTCTCCCTTCATATCTCTTATTTTAAGCTACATTATGTCAGTAACTTATTACTAAACTCAAAAATACCCCACGTTTATCTTTTCTCTGAACCTATCATGCTTTAAACCGTTATGTGTTATTATTAGCCACTTTATGTTAATTTCACTATTTTTTGTGTTAAAATGCTATCTTCATATAAGAAATTTTAAAAATCATGTAAATAAGCTCATGTATATATGCTTTTATCCTGCAGTTATAAATGTACATGTGTAACTTAAATGTGGAGCTTTTCTACCCGGGTTTCTGATGAAAATGGATTTTACCCATTCGGACTTTAACAAGCAACAAAGACAAATAAATAAAAGTATTCAGGGATAAACACATCAATTCAGTACTCTTCATTTATTGCCAAAACAGAATTCTAAGAACTTGACATATCAGCTGAATTTTCTAATCATTAATTCACATAAAGTTTCACAGACACATACTTTTGGTGGGGTAAACTATTGATATATATCGCAGATTTCTTCTTCCATCAAGGAAGTGATTCAGCAGCTTAATTTTCCACAGCTATTCAAATACATGGCCAATAAAAAAATGGAGTCGAACTGAAACATGTGAAGGGACAGAGCATGCTGAATAAAATTGACACTGATAATAAGGCTGTAAAAATATGTACAAGTGACACAATATGATTTTTTACTAGATTTTGTAAAAAAAAATTAAGAACAAGTTAGCTTGAAAAATCCATAGGTCTATGCAAATTATTAAATCATCATGGAAAACTGATGACTGTTATTTTGTGTGGACCAATCAGAACCATAAAGTTACACGGGATTCATAAAATGTAATGGAAATAATATGCTAATTCAACATTTTAACAACTCAGAAATCAAGGCTCATATTGAAAACTGCATGGACTCATACGGAATATACTGGTAAAGCAAAGGTTAGAGGGTAATGAGTTCCATTACTGTAAAAAAGGTAGCACGACTGAAATCTTATACCACACTAATACGTTAAGGGAAAATGCATTGTTACTATACAACAGATTTCACAAACACTACAAGAAGTCTATTAGTTTTGACCTAACTCTTACTAAGTACCATAAAATGTACAAATAAAGAGGGTATGATTTAATATGGCAAAACACCAAATGAAGTAGTAGTATAATATAATGGCACTTTGGAAATTAATTTGGACCTATTGGTAAATTTCTTGGTGGCTTAGGATTAAATTGGTCTAATATTTGTTGTGTCTGTGAAATCTATTAAATAGCTGGCTAAACATATAGTTTATTTTTATTTATTGGTGTTGTTTAGCACATGAGGTTGTCACTGATATCCACTGCTTAGCAGTTACAGTTTCTGAGATAGGGAGACATGTTCTTTATACCAAATAAATAATTCCATATGTAAATAAATAAATAAATAAATAAATATATATATAAATAACATGGCATGTTATGAAACTAACGAAAGCTTCTTTATGGATGTTGACTAATGCATTCACTAGCTATATTGATTTTTGCCTGTGTGACCACCCATTTGATTTTATTTAGTTATTATTTATTTATGTATTTATTTACTTATTTACTTATTTGTTTATTTATTCATGTATTTGTTTATTTATTTGCTTGTTTATTTATTTATTGCATACCCATTTTGCTTGGATGTATAGGATGTATCATCATCAGTAAGGAGAAAACCACAATGACTGTATCACAGTTGCTGGATGCATACAGTAAAATCCACTGATCAACAGACTCCACATCCCCCATTAAATCAGTCTTTGATCTAAATTTATCTTATGTTGTAATAGAACACGGAACCCAGGGCTGCCCCCTTTATTAATAATAGACAGAAGCAGCTTGTGTTTTATCCAGTGCATGCATACCTTCAAATTATCTATGATACAATCCCAGTTATTTTCATTAAGGGTAACATATAATTAATGACCACAGGATGGGTGAAACCAACCTATAAACAATTAGCAAAGGTTAATTTGAGCACAAAACAGGAAATTGTCTATGCCCAAAATGGCCCACAATGGTAACTAGCCTAGTAACTGCCTATTATTCTCTATGCATCGTTTTTTTTCAAATATTTTGGTGTGGTAGGCAACAATGAATAAAATCCATGTGCATTAAGACACAGTATTCAGATCTATGATAATATAGTGCTGGTCAACATAGGTAACTGCTAACTACAACCTAATTAAGTAAGTTTACTTGTAACACTCCTGATGCATTATGCTTAACACATTGACTCATACTAACAACTGAAAAAAATACTGATAAACTACAAACAAAAAAATGGTAAAACCAGAAGTCTATGGACTGAAAAACTTCAAATATAAAGTGCTTTTCATTTGTGACTGTGTCCAAACTTGTTGCCACAGTCACAAACGAAAAGCACTTTATATTAGACGTTTTTCAGTTCTTAGACTTCTGGTTTTACATTGACATACTGACAGTCCAGTAACTGCATATGATATTCCTGGCTGACTGTAGGCTGGGTCATGATTACCTATAGTACCGAGACTGAAAGAAAACTAAATGTAAGATAAGTTCTCCATCTGAATAAGAAAATTATGTTTTTGTATTTCTTTTTCACATGAAGTCACATTTAATGTACTTAATCATGTAAATGAATGCTTCAAATACAGTATAACAATAAAGCTATAGTCAGGCAAATGCACTGCATATGGCCTGCTTTTCAAGCACTACTGGCCTGAGTGAAATAAGCATCCCACACTGTTACTACTGGCATGATTAATATCACAGTGTGATCAGTGTTGTTGGAGGCAATAGATCAGATTCCAAAACACTTGTTCTTAGTGTTAGCGCCATACTCTGGTATAGGTCTTAATAATGGAACAGCACAACTTTGATTCTTTAGGTAACATTTTAGTTGCTTTTGGAACTCTGGCTTGTTTCAAAAACACACATAATCCTAGAACAGGTGCAAGAAATGAACCTGCTAAAACCAAAAAAAAACTTTCACCAGCAGCATACCCTTGTAAATGTATTTAGCACTCTCATTCTATAATATCAATTGACTTCTGATAAATTGCTGGTGAGTGGTCAGTTTTGGAATTAATTGTGGCATGTTGTTATTGTTTCTTATTTCATAATGGAGAGAATTCTAAGTGGGTGGGGCAATACTGACAAAAAGGACAGGTCAAAGTGTAGACTGATAATATATTCCATAGTATTATGATTTCTTGGAGACTGTCCTGTACATTGGGTAAATTGTTTTCAAGAGGGTAGCAGTAGAAGTCATGTGAGTGCATTTAAACAGTGAGATTAGAAGGAGGGATATTCTAACAGAAACATGGACCCATTTAGTCTCTTGTATGAATATAAAGTGAAGTTTGTTCCTAAGATTCAGACAAGTAAATCTAAAATGTAGTAATAAAAAACAAAACAGAGATTCAGCACAGCACAGCTCCAGATAAAAAATTAATGAATGAAGTTAGTGCTTTCACGGTTAACAGACCGCTTCATCAGACAACTAACCAATGCAAGGATACATACATTTAAACTAAAAACATCCAATCAGAGCATACAATCCCACAAATAACAAAAATTGCAATCAGTCATTTAAAGAATTAACAACCTAAAACAGTGCTCAGTGCTTCAAGGGTCATGCACGCAAGAATGGTTTAAGAGAAACTGTGTTGTTAATACCAGGGCCACTGTCTGCTTTAAAATAGAGTATCCATTTTTGTTCACATGCCTCTGTCTTATTTCTGAGGCCACCTTGCCCTGACACGAATATCCAAAAGTTCAAGCACAAAAAAACTGAATTCATGTTGTGGACCAGTCTGCTGAACATGCTTTGCTAGTGTACTAGTAGCTTTATTTTCCTAATATCTCGATAATGTTTAAGAATACGCTCCCTAAGGGAGTGATTAGTTTTACCTATATAATAAACTGCACAAGTGAAGAAAGCTATAATAGATTCCTTGTAGCACAATCAGCTTAAAAGGAAAAATCATTACAATAATTAAGCACAGGATGTATAAACTTGCAGTCCAGGGTACCATTGAAGAACCTAGTTCAAATTCTCAGTTATGCCCAGGGATTGCCTGGTTAAGTGATTTGCTCAAAGTCTCACAGTAGGCAAATACGGGCTGAAGGAATCAAACCCTGTACCACAAGAAGTACAGCTCATAGCCTTAACCGTCTGTATCACCAGCCAGAAAAGTCCATCTCCTGCATGATCATTACTGAGAAAGGAGAAACGTTTTAGAAAGAATAACTCATTGTATGCACAAACTGAGTAACAGAAAATCAATTTCAAATAAATTGGATGAAAGAGACAGCAGATAATCAAATGGGTTCTAGTTGCTCAGATTAAAATACATATATGCACACACATAGCTAGGTATGTATGTATGTGTGTGAGTGGGTGGTGTGTGTGTTTATATATATATATATATATATATATATATATATATATATATATATATATATATGTAGCTAGAGATTTTTATCTATTTATTTATTTTACATTTGTTGACCGGGATAGTCCGACTGGATACATGTCCATTTCCAGCGGAGACCCGGGGAGAAAAGCTGCAAACTTCTTACAGCATACATACTACAAAATTCTATTTAATAGATACATATAAAGCAGGATTTTTACAATTTCCAAATGGAATTACATTCATTAAAAGAATCATAACATAACACAATCCCACCAGTTAATACAAAGTAATTAGGTTGTAAACCAAATAACTAGGATATAGTCACTTAGAGGCACTTAGAGGGAGGAAGTCCTGATAAGGTGCACATAGTTGAGGGAGGAAAAGTTAATGAGATACAGACAGATATAATATATGAGTGAATTATCAATGATCAAATTCTAGTTTGCTGACGCTGAAAATTTTCCCCTACATTCTGCGTGTGGGGGAGGGGCATGTGTGCCACTCACACCCCTGCTACAATATATATATATATATTTATATATATATATATATATATATATATATATATATATATATATGTGTGTGTGTGTGTGTGTGTGTGTGTGTGTCTACACACTGACCTTGAGGTTGCACAACAGTAGGGAAAAGAGAAAACTCCATAAGTCCTTCTGTCAGGCATTCCTGGTCTAATGATCAGCAAAATATGAATTGGGAAAATAAGTAATTCATTTAAAGGAAAACCCTGCCTTAGAACGAAAAAAAAATCTATTTTTTCACTCTGTCTCTGTTTTATGAGTTATTTTAACATCTCAAAATCACTCTAACTGCTTCTTACAGAATTTTAATATGTTTTCTGCAAAATGACTGTCAGTGGGGCTTGACATATCAAAATTATCTTATTTTTCTTCAAGACTTTCTATTTCTTATAATCCATTTCAAGCCTGCTTTATATAAGTCATATTAGACATAAGGGAGTAGTGGTATATTTCTATGCTATTGACATATATGGATCTATATTAGACCATTGAAGTTTCATAACTTTGAATGTTCTAATATTGACCCCTATTCAGCAAAAGCTGAAAATATCGAAGCAACACAAAACCAAATTTTTTCCTAGGGAAAGAATTCGATTGTCCATTTATGTTGCTTCGGTATTTTCAGCGCTGTGGTGGAAAGTTACGGGTTGGGTTCAAGTAAGTGTGCGACTGAGTGCAGGTTAGGTTAGTTAGGGTTAGGGTGCAGGTTAGGTATGTGTGCGATTGTGTGGACGTGAGGGTTAGGGTGGGTTAGGTGAGTTTGGGTTAGCGCATGGGTCAGGTAAGTGTGCGATTGTGTGGACGTGAGGGTTAGGGTGGGTAGGTAAGTTAGGGTTAGGGCGCGGGTGAGGTGAGTGTGCTATAGTGACGGACCTTAGGTTTAGGGTTTGGGTTAAGGTAAGTGGATAGTTAGTGGTGTGTGTATAGTTTAGTGTAGGGTTAGGTGTAAGATTTTAGGTGTATGTGTGTGGACTGCTGTTTGTTTGGTGTGCTTGTGTTGTGTGTATCTGTTTTGGAACAGCAAATTTTTTCTCTAGGAAAAAATTCGCTACTCTCTATGTTCGATGTTTTCAGCTTTTGCTGAATAGGGGTCGATATTTGAACATTTGAAGTTTTGAAACTACGGTGTTCTAATATAGACCCAACATATAATAGGATTAGTGTCAGTCATTGTCATCTTATATACTGTCAGTAACAGGACCGTTTCTTTTTTTTTTTTCTTGAATGTCTGTCTCAGGGCTTGTTTTATAGTATACTAAGCAATTATACAGCTGCAACTAAAACAATTGCTAAATTGCAGACCGTTCAAAGTATCTTTTTTTAGTCCAATATGAATTGACAGCTGCTCCCCCTACACTTTGGTAAATGTGCTTATACTTTACAACAATTACATGAAAAATTATTTTCTGACTTTTCTCTAAATGTCACAGACATCTTTAATACTACATTCAAGTCATCTTAAAATGTAAAGTGGTATAAACAACAAACATTTAAAGTTTAAAGCTTAGCATTACAGTACTGTGATGCTGCTTATGTAAATTTGTCAAAAGAGGTGACATCTGCCTTTGAAGCATTCACTGCTCTATTTGCTCTGTTGTGCTATGAAAGGCATGGTTACATTAGAACCAACCGTGAATCAGTGTAAGTTACATCCCTCTCTGCAATAAAAACACTGGAAAACAGTTTCACACATCTCTGTCTTGTTTACAGCAGCCTGAGCTCCTGACTACAAATTTCTCCACGTCTGTGGTATGTCATGCAGGTGAAGACAAATTCCTCTGCACCTGATGTGAGAAGTTAAGCTTAAAAAAGTGGGAGGTCTTTCCCCTCCTTTGATTCCAAAGTGAGGAAATGAAAGTTTTATAAAGGTCAAGCAGGTTTCAGGTACCTACACATTACTGGAATAATACTGTAGGGAGAAAGGCAACCTAAGATGTTGAGTTAAACTGTAAGAGAATTTGGAGTTTTCCTTTAACATTTCTAATAAAAATATTTTACAAAATAAACCTTTACTGTATGTCTCTCTCTCTCTCTCTATATATATATATATATATATATATATATATATATATATATATATATATATATATATATATATATATATATATATATATATATATATATATATATAGATATACACACATATGAGTATGAAGAAGTACCTGTTTTTAGAACAGGAAGATGGGCGTTGGAGAGGTCTGCAGCTTTAAACTTTTCTTGTGTTACAGTATAGCCTGCAACATGAGGTGTTGTATGGACTCAACACTGTCACAATAAAAAAAAAAAAATCTCAGGTATTGCTTACTTTCCTCTGTCACTGCAATGTCAAGAAGGTTTGTATTTTGTTTGTAGATTAAATAATAAATTTGTGTTTTTTCATACGTCCTAAAGATCCCACTTACATAAAATATAGGCTGTGTTGTAAGCCATAAGACAGTCAGGTCTACTAAGTAGTTAGGGTACCTTATAAAAGATTCCTTATTAGAAGACCGAAAACGCATTCTTTCAAATGCATCTTGGTCGAACTCAAATGCCTGAAATGGTAAAATATCGAAGCGGCTTTTAAGCAAATTCTTTCCCAGGGAAAGAATTCACTTTGCCGCTCTGTTACTTTGCCGTTTTCAGGACTGTAGTGCGGTCTCAGAGTTGGTATATTTAAGAAGGGGGGGTTATTTATTTATTTATTTTTTGTTGGAACAGCAATTTTTTTCTCTAGGAAAAAAAATCGCTGTTCTGACAGTTCGAAATTGTAAGCTTTCACTTACATAGGTTCAATTAATCACCATTCACTTTTTAAGCTTTTGCTGATCTAATATAAACCCTTATAAAAAGCAGAATAATATGATCAAAACTAGAAAAATTAGAGGACATGAACAACTGACCTGTACCCTTTATAAGACAAAGAAGGCTTTCCCTGGGCATGTTATGTACTACAGAAAGTTTATGCCTAATGTTGTTAGTAATGTCTATCCTATCTCATGAAACAGAAAACATTCGTTAAGGTGCAATGCTCTCCAGAGCTCTACAGAGCATTTATTGATTTAAAAAGACTCACATGTTTTGAATATGTTAATAACATTTGATTTTATAAAGTTTTCTTTTTATTATTATTTATTTTGACTCCTTTTAGATAGGTTTGGAGGTCGTAATATTCCAAAACACTTAATGTGACCTGTACATTGTGTGCTATATGAACAGGAAGAGGATCAATGCAGAAAGGAGAATTGTAGTTATAGAAATAATGTGTCAAGCAATAATGATGGCTTTTTGCTGTCTCTAATTAACCAGGCACTTCTGTATGGTAACAAAGTTGTATCTTTAGGCACTGCCACTCCAGGATACAATGATCCCATAGTCCAGCAGAGCCAAAACATGTTGATAGGTTTTTCTGGTTTTGCAGCCCATCATTATGATTGTATTCCATGTGTAATTTGCTTGGAGAATAGTTGTAATATGTTTCTTGTTAAAAATGTAACATGCCTTTAAAAATATGTTTTCAAAGAATGGTGCTTTCCTCCTTGGCTACTGCTGTTAAAATTCTTGTTAAGACGCTTCTCCTTGTTTCTTCTTTAATGGTTAGGTTGTAGCTTTTATTTTGTTTTTTGTTTTAAATCATTTTAATAAAAGTTCTTTTAAAGAAGAAACAAGGAGAAGCATCTTAACAAGAATTTTAACAGCAGTAGCCAAGGAGGAACACACCATTCTTTGAAAACATATTTGCACCATTTCTTGGGTTTTCCATAAGCGTTTGCTCATGTCTCTTTCTACTGCCTTTAAAAATATATAAGTAGGCTTTCAGGATATGACTCAATGGACCATGATAATAGTGACATAGCATTTAGCTACATGGAAAGGTTTTAACTTGCAGTCTAGGTTGTAGGTAAGGATGCTACCTGATATCTGCAAAACAGGAAGATACTAACCCAGTGGAAGATTATTTGAGGGAAGAATGGTGAAATGAGAGAGGACAACCAGGGTTAGTCTCTGAAAGGTATCATATGACAACAGTTGTTTACAGAGGAGGATGAAGCTAGATCTGGGAGAGGTCTGCAGCTTTGCACCATTGCTTTAGAGATAATATGTATTCTAGAGGGGGATGAGGATTGTGAGTCTTGGATTAAAACAGCCTCTGCAAAGCCAATGGGCTAAGAATTTAGTTTACATATGAATTCTGACAATAGATGTGTATTTTATATATAAGATGTATTCCAGATACATACACACACACACACACACACACACACACACACACACACACACACACACACACACACACACACACACTTCTATGTACACATGTTTATGTATGTGTGTATCTGACTATATTTATACACACAAATGTGTGTATATATATATATATATATATATATATATATATATATATATATATATATACATATATATATATATATATATATATATATCTATATCTGGAAATTACAGCCATATGCAGTGTTTCTTATGCTTTGCAGGAGTCCTGAATCTTCATCAGTAGTTGACACAGATAATTAAAAATTAAAAAAAAAAAAAAGATAATGGATCGCAAAGATGTATTCATGCTTTCTCTGTGGACCATTGACCCTGGTCCTTTCCAGGAAGGCTTTAACAATTATGTAGTACACTACCTGGGAAATAAAATTGTCAGTGCATATCTCATGAGCCATCTGCTTAGAATCTCTCAGTTATTTTGAAAAATATTAACAATATGGATTCTATTTTTGTAGAGGTATTTAAATATTTATGTACCCCTGCTCACTTCAAATACTACAGATATGAATTTGCTTTGTTCTATTCTTTTCATGTTTATATGGCTTTTGATGTAGGCTATGAAATACTTTGTTACATCGCTTCTGAATCTCAATCATACTTTTGCCATTCTGAAATGATATCTCTGGAACTGCATACTGTACCCTAGATGTAGTCTAATGAAAAGTCTACATTGCAAAGCAATAACTTCCTATTCCCTTATATAAGTGGTTCATCCTATACAGCCTACTTTTCAACCAGTCTTCTTTACTGACTTTTTTAATTACTGTTTAGAAGTAGTAGTAGGTCATCAGGAAAAACCACCCCAAAGCAAAACCAATCTATATTTTGATATTTTGTCAATATGAAGGCTATGCTCAGTGGAGAAACACACTCTAATAATCTTACTTCAAGAGAATTTTATCTGAATTTCCCTGCTACAAATGATGACCCAGGACTCTTGCTAATCTATATCGTGTGGACCTGTAATTATGCCTATTCAATATGGACAAGGCAGCACTACTCTCTGACTTTACTGAGGCAGAAAAAAAATACTAAAACAAGGAAAAGGCTAAAGAAAGTTGTAAACTCATATGTGTTTCAAGGAAATGGGCACTTAGTGAATCAATACACTGGCATAGAAAAAAACACTCAAATGAGACCCTTGTGTTAGATACTCCATAATTATTTAATCAAAATCAAAATGACAATAACGGTAAGGGGGCTTCACTGCCAAGAAGTTAGATACAGGTTCTTGAGCCCCCCAGACTCAATTAAACTGAAAGCATTAACAGACAACTAAGCATCATCAGAAGCTTTTAATCTACCATTAAAAGTCATCAGTCATATGGAACAGAGAAATATGCAGGAAATTTGAAATACCAATGATAATACATGCTTGTCTTGATAGTATAGAGGAAATGAAAGATTATAAAAGCTAAGCACTCTTAATTGTCATAATTATTGCAGATTTCAATGAGTTGACAATTGTCAAGTAAGGAAAGCAATAGTTTTGAAACACTAAAACTAAGGAAAACATTTTCGCCTTCGCTCCCCTACCTTACCCCCATTCGCACCCACCCCCTCTTTTCCCTAGATTTATACCTAAAACAACCACACCTCCTTCTACCTCCAGCCAATATAACACCTCCCTCAATCCCCTCCCCTTTCCCTCAACTCCACACCACACCTTTTCAACTATCCACTATGTCCCACTTTAACACCTTGCTAGCCAGTACTCTCCTACTCTATAGGTTCAGAGGTTCATAGGTAGGTACTAGGCTATCTGCCCAAAGGCATTTATAAACCTATCCAGAATGTGTTGGCTTTCACCACCCCCTTAGATTAGTTCCCTGTGCCTCTGTCCAGCAGAGCCACTGAAGTGATCCCCGGGATAAACTTTCTGTTTCCCATCCACTCGTCAAGGTTTCTCTTGAAGAGTGTTATGTTAGCGAGGAGCTCTGCCTAATGTAGATTGAAATCTTGTTCCAAATTATGGGAAGTCTCTGGGACAGGAATCTATCCCTCCAGCACGTCCTATTTATTGTTGTGGTGAGGTTTAGATCCCTAGAGTGTGTGGCTCGAGGGGACAAGTTTTTTTTTTTTTAGGTGGGGCATGTCCATCAATTCTGGGTTGGACATGGCCTTGTATGTCAGGCAGAGATCACCTCTGAGTAGGCGGTATGCAACCAAGTACAGTTGGAGTTTCTTCAGTCGAGCTGCATAGGGCAACTGTTTGAGGCCAGTGATCCCCTTGGTGAGGTACTTCTATGGTCTTTCCAGCTGTTGCAGGTGTCTTGTAAGGTACATTCCAAATAAGGTGTTGTACTCTATGATGGGTCTGATGAGTGATGAGTAGAGGGCCACAATGACCTCTTTTGATCTGGATGTGAACCCTTTTGTGATAAGTTGGGCCACATAGCAGGATTTTCTAACCACTTTGGCAATGTGATTATCAAAGGAGAGATTGCTATCTACTTGGGTCCCCAGATCTCTTAGTACGTCATTCGTATTTAGGGGACTACCACCTCTGTGGTAGTTTGTGGGTACTTTGTTTTTTCCAAAGGGGGTGACAATGCAATGTTTGGCATTTAGCTTGAGGCCATGATTTTGATACCAGTTATCCGTCTCAGTGAGACCCTTTTGGAGGATGTCTGTGTGAGCCGGATAGTCAATTATAGCTCCTAGTTTACAGTCTTCTGTGAACTTGGTCAGCCATAGTCCTCCAGTGCTTGTCTGTACCTCTGAGAAGTATATCATGAGCAGGAGGGGTCCTAGGACTGAGCCCTGGGGAATGCCACTTGTAACAAGTTTAGTGTCAGACCTAGCTCTCACAACTCTTACCATGTGGGTTCTGTCTGTGAGCCAGTTGGCAACCCATCTTGTGATGTACGGGTTTATGTTCAGGCCGGTGAGCTTGTCTATAATACCAGAATGGGGAATAGTGTCGAAGGCCTTTGTGAGGTTTAGGTAGGTTGTATGTACCATCTTTCCCTCATCTATAGCCTTGATAACTGTCTCAAAGAAGTCCACCAGGTTTAGGAGGCAGGATCTGCCCTTAACAAAACTGAACTGGGTAGGGTCCAGTGTTTGGAGGTTCCCAATGTCTCTTTTAATGAGTTCCATGATGATGCGCTCCATAGCCTTGCAGACCAAGCTAGTCAGGCTTATAGGGCGATAGTTCCCGGGGTCTGTTGTGGCTCCACATTTGTAGAGCGGAATAACTGTTGCTGTGTGCCACTCTATGGGTACATAACTTGTTGAGAGGCTGAGTTTGAACAGTGTGTTTAGGTGAGGGGTTAGTTTGCCATTGAGTTCGTGTAGGATGCTGCCTGGGACACCATCCAGCCCATTGATGCTGTGCTTTTGGTTTGGAGAGGGCTGTTTTAATCTGAGTGTCTGTGATTTCAGGGGCTCTACATTCTTCTGGTATGGTTATGGGCTCTTTGGGGGGTGAAGTTTGCGCTGAACCTGTTTGCCAGGATGTTGGCGATATTGGTCAGTTCAGTGTATTTTGCACCATTCTGCACTAACTCTTAGCAGATCTGAGCATTGCCACTTAGATTCTTGACATAGCTAAATGCCTTGTGGTTATCTTTGCAGTCCTTGGCAATTTTTCTTTCAAAGCTTGCCTTGGATGAATTTATGAGGGATTGTAGTTTCTTGCTGATACTGATCAGGGATGTCTTCCCTTCTTGGGATTTTACTCTTTTCTGTACTAGTTTCCTCCTTCTATTGTATAGCTTGTTTATGGCAGGAGTCCACCAGACTGGTTTCCTTTTCTTGGAGGAGTGAGTGCTGGTTTTGCTTGGGATAGCATGATCCATGCATTCTTGTAGGTGCCTATAGAATGCATTAGTAAAGGATTTTGAAGCTTGGACAGGGTTATCCTTTAGCATGGGGGCTTTGAAACTTTCCACCTCGGTCTTAAGCAACATGAAGTTTGCTTTTGAAAAGTTTTTCATGGTGGTTTCATTGTTGGGGGGTGGGAGCAGAATGTGGATATCCAAAATGATTTGTTTATGGTCAGATCTAACCAGCAAAGGGTTGACTTCCAGTGTGGAGCACCAGTTGCCCATGTTGGTGATGACCAGGTCCAATATGTTGCCACCACTGGTGGGAGTGCTGACCAGTTGATCCACGGCATTTGAGTTTATAAATTCTAGGAAATGTTGGGCAAGGGAGTTAGTACTTGAGTAGTTCTCCCAGCTAATGTTTGAGTAATTGAAATCACCCAATATTAGGGTGCTTGGTAGGACCTTTATATTTCCCAGTGTTTCCAGAAATGCGGAATGGGGTTCTGGGGCATGGTGGGTCATCTGTAGCAAGCTACAATTTGAATTGCAGTTTTGCCCATTGTTAGTTGCACGTCAATGATCTCTTAAGCTTCGCGCTGTGTCACTAACCTGGAGGTGTGGGTATTCTTGATGAATTTAGATACACTCCTGCCTTTTGTATTGCGGTCCGGGTTCTGTGGCCAAAATATATGGTATGAGTTATAGCCTGGTAGTGCTGGGCTGCTCTCTGGAGCCTTAAACCAGGTTTCTGTTACTGCACATATATCGATCTTCTCCATACTGAGGAGTGCCTCGAGTGCATGCATTTTGAGGTTTTCTTGCTTAACTCCACCTCCATCCACTCATGCACCATCATTCACCTTCAATCACCTACTCTCTCTCTCTCTCTCTGTCTATCCTCCTCCAACAGCCACACCCACACATATGCAACCATTTGCTCACAGCTCTACAACACAATTACCTTTCTCCTCCTACCTTTCAAACATTTACCCACACATAGGACTTATCCTTCAATTCACAGATATCTAAAACTTACTAATAAATTCAGACAACTCACTCCATACAATATAATGCAAATTAAACTCCAGGCTGACATCCACCCCAACCCAGGCTGTCTCACCCACACCCCTCATTACCCAATCATTTTCCCACCCAGCCCTCCAGCAACCTCTCCCCAACATACTACTAATCGCCACCCCCTTCTCCCACTTCCAAAGAAAAACAACACAGACGTAGTCTTTATAAACTTCAACCTCCATAGTATCATAAATAAAATTACTGAATTCCATGTAACCTTTAACCCCTTCTTACCTGACATTGCAGCAATAACCAAAACCTGGCTAAAGCCCCACATCAAAGACAAGGAAATGATTACAAATGGATATAACAATTAGATTAGACAGACCCAACAAAAGGGGTGGTGGTGTTACTAGTATGTAAAAAGACACACTCATACTGGAACTATTAAACAGTGCCCCTCCTGACCTACCTAACTTTGAAATAATAACGACACACCTACTAATAAACCCTAACAAATCTATTATTATCATAGCCACCTACCCCCCCCCCCGGGCAACAACCTACCCATAACTGAGAATCTTCTTACCTGGGCATCAACTAATTTCAGCCAGGAAACCATTATCCTGGGAAATTTTAACCTGGACTGGCATTCTTGCAACACTGACAGCCCCTCCAATTTCCTAAATCCCTTCAATTTCACCCAAACCATATCCTGTCTGACCTGGCTAAATAAACACTCTAAAAAGCAGTCCACACTAGCTTGGATACTAACAAACCCAATCTAGGTTATTTAGCAGGCTGCCTTCCAGACTCCCTCAGTGACCACTCACCTACCTTCCTGTACAGAAAACTAGCTCAGACACAAAACAACACAATATATAAATTTATCAGAAACAAAAAAATAATTTTCACCTCCACTTTCAACCATCATCTTCAGCAAATCAACTTATCACGTCTTAGAAACCCCCCACTTGATCAGGCAGTCCTTTACTTCAACAATACCTTTCTTAAAATACTCAACAATCTAGCATCCACAAGAAAAATAATAGCAAAAACTAGGCACATACCTTGGCTATCTAAAGACACCCTAGCACTGTTGAAGCAAACAGACAGGGCATGGTCTACTTACCATACTACCAAAAATAACATAGACCAGACAACGTATCAGCAACTATGTAACCAGACTAAGAGAGAGATAAAAATAGACAAACAAAACTATTTC
>NC_056744.1:1738261539-1738294039 GCF_019279795.1 Protopterus annectens
CTGTGGTCTATAAACTGCTATACTAGGGTGTGTCATTATAATCAAAAGCTGTCCTGTAGAATTATAGAATGAATATGCTTTATGTAGCTAATTAGCATAGAATACATGCCTCATCTGCATTACACCAGAGAGAGGTTGTCAGCTATCATGCTTGTTAGTGAGTCATAAAAATGTCTTATTCCCTAGGAATGACTACAAACTCTGGGACATTACCATAATATGTTAATGAAGTGATCTTGTACTGTGAAGGTTTCCATTGGTGGGACCTTACATCACAGTGCATAGTAGATGGGAGAAGTAGATCTAGTTCAATTGATCAACTAATGATATTTTTGAAACCCACATGGACAAGACCACACAATCAACGTAGCAGTTCATCAACCAAAGGAAACAACACAAAAAACAATGTTGTGGGGGTAAGCACCCTGCAGCACCACACACCTTCTGCTAATTATATTTACCAACACTGAGATTGTACTACAGTAGGGAAAGGGGTACATTCCTCAATCACCACTCTACGATGATCTCAGTCAAAATGGTTGGCAAACCACTTTGTCAATCATGTGGACTTGACCATGTGGGTTTTGACAATGTCATTTGCTGATCAATTGACATAGACCCATAACAAGCTAGGTTGTGTAGTAGGTTTTCCTTCGCTATTTGAAGCTTTGTTTTCAGTAGGAATTTCCCCATAGTGTAACAGATGTGTTGAATGACATATCAGGAGTATAGGAATCACATAGCGGTATGCCCAGTATCATTAGATATAATGCAGCTGGATTCCACTGGGCAACGCTGTTGGCATCAGTTGGTACATTGATGCCTACAGTTTTAAGAATGTCATCCATTCAGGGAAGAGGATGATTTGCACACATGCCTTGATTATAGAGTATAATGACAACACAATGAGCAGGACATCAGATGATATCTTACACCAATGTGTAACTTTCTTTAATAATAGAAAGTAGATTCCGTACACCCTCCTAAGGCAACACCAGTTCTGCTATATTCCATAGCACTCCTAGCTGACAGAAAAAAACTCCATCCCAGAAAGAAAAGCAAAGAGATTATTTAATTTAATTAAATTGTGTGATATCTTAGTGTATGCATTGGACAATTAAAGCATACACTACTGAGTTTTCGTACTGTACTCCATACTCATTGCAGGGAAGTAGATACATTCATTTCTTAGTCTCAACGTATAATTCCATAATATTCACTCTATCTCCTTTCTGTTCTTTCTATGAAGTATACATGACAGAATAGGTAAGCACTGCTTATTTACACTGACTTATGGATGTCTTGATACCAAATTATATTTCTTTTTCTTTTATTTCTTCATATAGAAAAGAGTTGAATGACTTACCCAAGTTGAAAATAAGCAATACATACTCATAGCAATTGATAGGTGCTGTTGTCATGCCTATGAAGGATGCCACCTAACTTAAAAGGAAGACATCACCTTTGGATAAAACACACTGTTCCATATTTAAAAGAAACGGATGCAGATCCCCTATATCACTCTACATAAACTCCATTAAGGGTCTTTTCATTATTTTAGACAGAAATGTTGTCAGTCTAATGGGTCTAAAACTGATCTGGGCCTAATGTGACACCACAAATTGTTAAAACTACAGTCTGACTCCACATAGCAGACACTTGTCCACACATCGACATTTTATGTAATATGATTGATAGGGAGTTAGTCAAGTACTCCTTGAGTCTGTATAAGAAACCACTATGTGTTTTATCTGGTCCTATGGAACATACATTTCTAATTGTAGCTACATTAGCTGTTATGTCTGTATTTATGTTAGAGAGTATGCAATATTATGCATATATACTCAGAAGCACAGTTAGCACACACTTATGCAGATAGACACTCACTATCATACAAAGAGTAACACCCATGTGTATTGATTTTTGGGCCATGAAACCAGAACTTGCATTTATAAATTAAATCTATAAACCCATTGCCTTGCTTCACTGCTATTCTTTTATATAATGGTATGGTCTTGTGAAAAATATTTCTACAACCCAGGTTAAAAGAAGAAGTACTTACTTGGAAGAATAAAATATCATTCCTCTTGTCTATGTCATGATGGATTGTTTCACACTGCATTTTATGAAAAGGTATAAACCTTCATATTTACACTTTGTCTTGACTTTGAGTCAGGAAAATATATATGCTTTGCAATAAAGATATTTCACCTTTAGCTTGACTCCTGAGGCTTACTCTGTGTATTAGTTGGGACAGACTGCTGGAACTCACTGTGCTCATCTGTCTTACCTTAGTGTGGATATCTGCTTTAGCATGAGAAATCACATTTTCTACACTTCACAGTGGATGACTGAGTTGTTTTTTTTTAGCATCAACACCAAGCAGGAGCTGATAATAATAACACAGCTACAAGGGCAACAGCAATGCATTGCACTGCATTTCAATAAGCAGTACAAGACATCTGTTAAAAAGCTTGTTATATAAGGAAACTGACTCCTTATATTTACGTATATATAGAACTCAGGCATTGGTCAAAATGCTAGGTGAGGACATCTATTTAATCAATAAGTCAACATTCCTGTGGATTGCGCAGTTTCAGAGTTGGTATATGTAATTTGTGGGTGCTATTTGTTTTTTTTTTTTGGTGTCCATGAAGTGAGGATTGTGCCTGCACATGCAGAGCTGCTTGTGGACATATGCATTGTTGACCTTTTGTGGTCGAAGTTTTTGCAGACTACTTTGTTGATTTGTCACCCAAAGAATATAAGTAAATAACAGTATTAATTCTAGCAGCATATATTGATTCTGCAGAAATTAGATGTGGGCTTGTAGTGTACATGCAAGGTGAAAAGTAGTCTTGCAAGACATATTGTTTAAAATGAAATGAGTAGTAATCTATAAGTCTGTCTGTTGCTGCTCATTCTTGGCCTCAGAAGTGTTCTCTTTGTATGTGAGATGGTTATATTTCAAAAAGAAATATCAGCATCTAATAGAAGAAATGTGAGTGGCAAATAGTAAAACAGTACGTCGTTTTAACCAGTGTTAATATAACAAAATAGTGAAGCAACCCGAATAAGACAGGCTATTGTAGCATGAAAAAATGATGCCTAGGTTTTGACTTATAACTATGAAATGTAAATCAACTTAAAATTAAGCTTGAATTGTTATTATACATATATAATATAATGTAGGACAAGTAATAATTTACTTTGACTAAAAACAGCTACACAGGTGAACATTAGGTTAACAGCTTTGAAGGGCCATTTTAAGCCTAGCCAATAAACCGAGGTTAGAATCAAATTCTGTACTGTGCGTTTTTAATGTGAAGACCTTAACTGTTATGGCAAATTCACCCCCTTAAGGGGGTTATCAAGGAGCCAAGTGTACATGACAGTCACACTAGTTAACCACTGTGTGGGATTTAAACACCTTACCTGTCTGGCTGCAGAATCTATAAAGTACAGTATTATCTACAGGAGCCACTAGAGAAGTTTTAAGTAAATACTAGGCTTGTAAGCAGAACAGATGATATGAAAGCACTCAACCTGTTGGTTCCTGGTTTCGTTTTTACTGATTAAATACTAGGCTTGTTGCCATTGTGGGACATTTTAAGAATAACAAATTACCCTACAGGTGAGAATCAAACAATTTTCCTTATGTTTCTACAGCAAACACCTTAGCCATTATGTCAACAAGTTGCATGTTTTTAGGAGCATATCAGCAGCACATGTTAATATGGGTAAGCAAGACTGTGTAACTTTTCAATCACTATGAGGAGTATACTGAATGACTTAGTGAGTGTTACGACTGATATTTATTGCTCAAAGTCTTATGTAAAAACAAAATAAATCACAATCAAATAAAGCAAGGTATAGCACAGCTACAAAGAAAACAATAATGGCTTTGAAGTAAGGTACACAAATCAACTATCCATATTTGTGCAAACATGGAACTGGATGCAAACTAAGACAGTCAGCAAAATGTTTGATCTGGAAAGATTTTTCCAGGTACCTATTTATTGTTTACATTTTGATTTCCTTGGTGGCAGCACACAGTGAAGGAAAGTGCAAATACATACGATAAGACTAGGTGAACCAGCAGAAAGTTTATGCAGTAATTAAGAGGCACATCTTAATATATATATATATATATATATATATATATATATATATATATATATATATATAGGTTAATGTCAGCTGAATGAAAACCCACATCCACGATGACCGGAATCGCCAACTCTGCACATCCCCGACAAAGGTAAGTGAATGTATTACAGCACGTAACCTATTCCCGTGTCTGTAATACACCTAAAACATTCACAAATACCTGTATAGAAGGGGGGCAAGCCCCCCTGCACCCCTCATGTCAGGGGCTGCGCCACCACCCCCCCTACTTAATTATACCAACTCCGAGATCCCACCACATTGTGGGAATGAGAATATATCCCATTCCACACTACTCAAGATTGTCGGGGATGTGCAGTTTCGGCAATTCCATTTCGGCGATCTGGCCGTCGGGGATATGGGTTTTCGTTCAACTGACATGAACCCATATATATATATATATATATATATATATATATATATGTGTGTGTGTGTGTGTGTGTGTGTGTGTGTGTGTGTGTGTGTCTTTGTGTGTGTGTCTTTGTGCATGTGTGTGTGTGTGTGTGTGTGTATGAGCTGCAAACAAAGTATTTGAAGTCAGAAAATGAAAAAGATACAGAAAATCTGGGAAACTCATTAACTGCCTGTCACTTTTTTTCATATATGTCTCTCATACTAGCTCTTTGGACACATTTTGAGGACCCATGTTGTAACTCCAAGTTAAGCAATAGAAGTTTTGAAAACTGTGAAAGGAAAACATCATGTTTTGAGACTCAAAGCTTGAAAAAGCTTTAAAAACTGCCCTGATGCATCCTATGAAATGGGGACAGTACCCTTTCACAACTGTTACTTATATGCACTAACACTGTACATTGGTGAAAGAAGAAAACTTTAACATACTCTAACCTCTGGACCCAAGATACAGTTTTCCTTTAATCACAGTTTTAGAAGTGATACTCTGAGGATTTCATTATCAGTCCTTGGAATATGGGTAGGAACTATTTTTTGTGCCTTTTCCGCAGAGAAAGAAATCTAAAACTCTTCAATATTTTCAAGTAAAAGTTAGAAAGTTTCATAAGTGTATACTAGGCTAACGACCACTACAGCCTTTATAAGCCTAGCTGTGCAACTCAAATGTGTCCCACAAGTTATATGTTTTTTACATTTATGGAGGGTTGATGTTGGTTACTTACAACATGATTTTCTAACTGACCCTGTCCATCAGAGATCTGGGTGCCAGACCTGGGGTGAATTTTCGATTTCCCATCAAATGGTCCAAGTTATGCTTAAATAGGGTTATGGATGGACTTTGTTTCACATGGATTGGGAGCTTGATCCAAAGAAAGGGAATTCCCTGAAATATATATCTATCTCTCCAAAATTTCCTATTTATGTTGCAAGCAAAGTTTAGGTATCTAGATCAAGTAGTTTTTGCACAAAAGTTTTAGCAGAGCGTGTTCCAAGGATCCCTGTAAGCCAAGTATAGGTCACTACACTCAGTGACATTTAGCTGTGAAATTTAGCTGCAAATGTACTTGACACTTCTTTTAAGGTGCAAGCAAAATGTAACAATCACAGTTTGATTTATTAATTGAAGACCTTTATTTTAATTTAATTATTTCACCATTGCAGTTAAAGTACTTTAAAGCACCAGTTACAGACACATAAAAGTTGTTGTAAGTCTGATATTGTAGCAACGCAGGGCACGTTATCGATGATACTCAAAAAGGTAATGGAAAGCTTCGGCAGTGCAGTAAGCCAGTGCGATTCAGAGATCATTCTTCTAATGCAACGTTATATGAACATTGACAGTATGTATGTGCCGCCACTAGAAATGGCATTCCCAATGGTACAGCACAGAAGATCGAGAGAGAAGGACGATAACCCTTCAACATTATTTTGGTCATAAGGAGGGATGAGTGTATATCATCTTTTGATGGCGTACACTCATTAACTCAAACAGATCACTCAGAGCTCATAGCATGAATGCAGTTAGGGATTATTAAGCCCCATTTGCATGTACATGTGCTCATTTGTATGTATCTTTAGGGGCATGAATGAATGTGTGTGTGTGTGTGTGTGTGTGTGTGTGTGTGTGTGTGTGTGTGTGTGTGTGTGTGTGTGTGCATTTGTGGGTGTCTGAATGATTGATTTGTGGGAAATTCAAAAAGTGAAGCTGTGAGGAGTAATGCAGGTATATGAATGATTTCATAAGCATGCATATCTGTAGAGGCAACTGAATACATGTTTGTATGTGCTGTGGGGGGGAATCTGGAAATGCTTGTGCATGGGCTAGTAAGGGGTAGACTAGCATGGTCAAGACTACAGTCTTTAATTCGTTGCTATCGAAGTGTTTGTTTCTTGGTGTAGTTTTACATTGCCTCTGAACTGGAGATTACCATCACTCTAATTGGAAAACAAATTGCCCAATTAGCTCTGGTGCTAATAATATTTTGGAATTCTATGATGTCTTCCTTTCTACTGTCACTCTCTGAGCATAAGTGATATATAGATGGTACATTGTAAAGCAAATGTTTTGGGACATAGTAATCTGTCACTTTCTAATTGCCATACTATGCTGAATTTTCTTTCAACATACATAGACTGACAACAATGAAACTGTTGAACTATTTCTAGTGAAATTTTTAGAAACTCTAACATTAGAGACAGCTGGTAGTTTATTTTAATAAGTCTATACAGTATATCTAGAAAATGATCTGCATACCATTCTTAGCAAGGGATTAATTAAAAAGTCAAGGGAACAGCTATTTTTATGTCAGTGCATACTCTATATCTTCTTTTCTTGCAATACTGAGAATTCTAGACACATCACTTTAAAAGACAGAAAAAAAATCTGTATTTTTCCCAGTCCCCTTCAATAAACACATCACACTAAATGACATTTCATAGGATCATACGAGGTTACTAAGCTAATAGCTGTGGGCCCCTTACAAGCCTAGCCAAGAGTTTATCCCCAAAAAAAGAAACCTCAGTCACCACCTGTCACTCCTGTCAATGAGAGACAAAGGTGGAACCCCTGAGACAAATTTGTGGTTTCCCATCCACTCATCAAGTTTGTGCTTGAAGAGGGTCAGTGAGGTACTCTGTTTTACATGCATGGGAAGTCTGTTCCAGAGATGGGACAGTCTCTGCGAGACAAACCTGTCTCTCAAGCAAGTTTTGTTGATATTAGATTTAGGCCTATCAAGTGGTTAATGTGTGAGGAGTTAGACTTGCAGATATTGAGCATCTCTAGTAGGACAAGGTCTGATATTGCCTTGTAGGTGAGACACAGATCACTGCTGAGCAATCTGTATAATACCAAGTAGAGTGATAGTGATTTCAGCCTGTCCACCTAGGACAGGATTTACAGGCCATGGATTCTCTTTGAGAGGTATTTCTGTGACCTTTCTAGTTGGTGCAGGTGTTTGGAGAGGTATATACTGAATTATAGGTCTAATGAGGGAGGAGTGCAGAGAGGTAATAACCTCCTTTTTTCTGGATGCAATCCCTTTACTTATGAAATGAACTAAGTAAAAGGCTTTTCTGACCACTGCCACCACATGATGGTCAAATGTGAGATTGTTGTCAACCTGAGTACCCAAGTGTCTCACCACAGGTCGTGTGCTCAGGGGGTTGCTGTTGATGTGGTAATCAGTAGGGGCTGTGGTTTTGCTGAATGGACTGATAATACATTTTTTTGGATTTAACTTAAGGGCATGACTTTGGCACCAGTTATTTGCAGCTGTGAGACCCTCTTGCAGTATGTTAACATCATTTGGGGAGTCAGTGACAGCACCCAACTTACAGTCATCTGCAAACTTGTTCAGCCATAGGCCTTTTGCCTTTGTCTGGATCTCTGAGAAGTAGTTGCCAAACAGTAGGGGTCCCAGGACAGATCCCTGGGGAACACCACTAGTGGCAGGTCTGCTGCTGGAGGTGGTGGCACCTATTTTGACCTTGTGGGTCCTATCTGTAAGCCACCTTTCTGATGAGATCAGGATTAAAACCAAGTTGTGTTAGCTTTTTGATGATGCCTGAGTGGGGGATTGTGCGTTAGTGCAGGAATAGTTCATCCAGTCTATGGTGGGGTAGTTGAAGTCACCAAGGATCAGAGTGTTAGGGGGTACCTTGATGGAGTCAAGTAGGTCCAGGTAGGAGGAGTGGATATCCTGAATCATGGATGGGAGTCTATAGCTGGCTGTAACTTGATGGGTGTCTTGTCAACTGTCAGTTGCACCTGGAGTGATTCCAGTGCGTCATTATGTAGACCAGCCTGGAGGTATGCCTGTCCTTAATGAAGATAGAGACTCCACCACCCTTAGTCTTTCCGACCTCATTTTGGGGTCGGAAAGTGTGGAATGAGGTATAGCCTGGTAAGGCATGGGTGCTCTCCACAGTCCTGAACCAAGTTTCCATGACTGCACAGACATCCATATCATCCAGTGTGAGGAGAGCCTCCAGTGAGTGCATTTTCAGGTTAAGGGTTCTAGCATTGAGCATCATGACCTTCAATTTGCTTTTTGACATATCTTTTATGTTAGAAGACTTGTCTTTGGGACACCGGCTAAAAAAGTCACAATGGGGGAGGCAAGAGCCTTGGCCTAGATCCAGAACCCCAGAGGTGACAGGTGGAGGCCATCTCTGACAAACTGTATAGACTTGTCAAGCATGCTATCACAGGCAGACAGATATGGGATCCCCTTGGAAAGGCACCAGAAACTAAGCCAACTGATGAAGACAATAATTTTTTGTTGATATTGTGGTATCATTCTTGGTGATGGTAGAATGCTGCTTAGGGCTAGGGTTATACCTGCCTGGAGCACAAATTCTGAGAGCTCAATCATGTCTCTCTTCATATAGTCCAGGGAGGTATGTCTCAAGTCATTCACACCAACATGGACAATGACAGAGTCATACTTGCACCTGTTGTGGAGAGACTAAAGTGTGTGTGCATACGTAATGTGGTGGATTCCAACACCTGTCAGACAGCTAACCATGACCTTGTTGAACATGGTGAGGGGGGACATCAGTGTATCTCGCTATTGAATCGCCAGTGACTAGTATGTTTGGTTTATTGTTATGCCTTAATGGCTCAGTTGGTTTCCTGTTATGCCTAATGGGCTGTGTTTTTGAGACACTGATGTGTTCACTACTATGTGTGATGTGACTGGTGTTGTTTGTAGAATATTTGTGAGTGTGTTTTGGGCATCTCTGTTGCTTATGTAAGTTTTTGTTGAGGACCCCTGCATAGGTGGTTGTACGACTCTGTGATGTGGGTTGTCTGATGTTTGTGCTGGCAATCTCCCCTTTGTCAGGAGTACTGACTGTGGTGTGAGACAGCGTGGATTCCAGCTTGCTGTTGTAGATGCATTTCCTGCAAGTAGAACAATTATGTGCTAGGAGAAGGGGACTGTGCGTGAACATGACACAGTTGCTACACTGTCTCAGTATGCCCATGTTGACCAGGCTGGCAGGGGAAACTGATGGGAATTGTTCAGACATAGGGTTCTGAGTACTTGGTGGACTTATGGAAAGGAGGGTTTGATAAGGGTTTGTCCACAAAAACCCTAAATGTAAAATAACTGGCCAGAAGCTCAAGTGCTAAAACCAAAACTAAGATGCTTAGAATATCAGACAAATTTAATCAGGCTACTAACAAGCAGTAATAAGTAGAGAATAAGAACACTTGAACACTTATGAGAACAGAGCAGCAGACTAAGGTAATAAAGATGGTAAAAAACAATTACAGTAAGAGCAGCTGAATAACATATAGTGGAGAGGGAAGAAACAGAGAAAAATTAGGAGACTACAGGGGTTGTCCTTCCCCGATGCTCTCTTTGTACACAGTAGATACAGCTGATCAGATGAGACTGGTAAGAGTGTCTGAAATCAAATAAGCAAGGGGGTAGTCCTTCCCAAATGATCTCACTGTACTCACTTGAGTGAACAAATGAGATGGGTCCAGGAGGAGTGTCGAAACACACATTTACAGCAGGGGTGGGCAATTCCAAAGCTACCAAGATTAAAACCGCAACAAGGACAGGGAGGGAGGGTATAAAACTAACTGCAGAGAGACAGAGAGACCACAATATTCAATTAACATTCAATGAAACAAATAAATAAAATGCAATACTATCACTGAAACAAGGCAAATGCAAACAAAAGTGTACTTAAATCAGGTTGTACGTCCAGATGATTTTGACAACCATTATTAAACTTCCATAAACATAAATTTATTGACCAATATTTTAATTAATCACAGCATAACATCCATATAATTAACTAGTGCAGCGTGACCTCGCTCACCCTGACTAAATAAATAGTGTCCTTACCTCCACTTGTTTACTTTTACTTATCAAGCAGTGTCCAGCTACTCACTTTACTTCCCACCTCATTGAAATCAACATCCAACACTAGAGGAGGAACAGAAGAGAGGCAAGCCTGCCCCTCTTCTCCACCTACCCAAACTTATAAAATAACCACACAACCCTTAATGTTCCAAAAATTAGGGAGGGTACCGAGTTCATACCAAAATGTGATTCCTTACCCAGCTACACTCACATAAAGCCCATTAAGTTCTTCCTTAGGCTTACCTCATTTCCTCCCAATCCTCCTAATTTCCCACTTAACCCTTTCTTTCCCCTCCCCAAGCTAACATTCTTAATGCCTATTACTACTTCTACCCAAACCTCCACCTGAAGATGTCCTTGGACACATTGGTCTGTTACCAAACTCATTTGTAGAGTTTTGATTTTAGCAATATGTGATATATATCAGAGTGTGACAGAAAATAAACTACTGCAAACATATTATGGAAACTATAATAAAAAAAAGGAATGACCACAAAAGGTAGCAGATAGATCCTGCATATGTTTTTGTTAAAAACTACCAGGAAGAAATCCACTAAGTCCCTTGTTTCTTAAAATGTAACAAAAACACACACTTCATTTATTTTCCTTATAATAAGCCCTTCCATTAATCTTTTCATGAACTTAGCATTTTCTCAATGTTGTTTTTTCTGACAAGTATTGCACCTTCATTCATGGCCATACATCATAATCCCATTTGGTAAGGTACTCCCCCTTTTACTACCAAAAAAAAAGTCTTGAAAGTAATAAATTGTTTTTCACATGCATATTATTTTAAAATATAACTATTTTCTGACAAGGTGACACATTTTAAATGATAAAAATATAAAAGAAAATGCATGGGGGTACATCACCAACATCTCTGCCCATCATCCTGGCAGTGCACATAATTCTCATATATGGCACACTAGCTCACTCTATTGCCTCTTCCTTCCTGGTAGGATGCCCAGTAGTCATGTTGTTGCAAGCGTTTTTTTTTTTTTTTTTTTTATTTTTATTCATGGAAAAATGTATTGCTGAATAGTAACCACCCCCGCTCTCTCTCTCTCTCTCTCTCTCTTTTATTTTTGTCATCCAGGTGGTGCTGCATATCTACTGGAGCCATGGGTTATGACACAAATGAGAAATCCATCTTAAGCTGAATAAGAGGACTACAGCACAGTCCTATAGCCAGACTCATATTGTCACTTAGAGCATCTTTGGTCTCTTTAAGAGTCATTTGAGGTGTTTGGCTGAGTATGGGGGTATTTTTCAGTATAACCAAGCAACTTCATGCAGGATGTTTACAACATGTTGCATTCTGCAGGACATGATCATGTGCTGGTCTGGTGGTTAAGTCACCCATGCTGTCACTGCAGCTTCCAGTTCCACTCCTACTAAGACTAATAGCAACCAGCTGGCAGAAATAGTAAGGGGCCCCATGAGGCAGGCTTATGTGTGGTATACGGATGCACATGTAAAGATGGGGCATCCCTTCCAGAACTATGGACCATGACATTCAAGTTAATGTTTCCTTTCATGTAAAAAAAAACACAGTATAACTGATGCCTGCAGTGATATGTGTGGGCTATGTTGTTATGTTTTTTATTTCAAAACCAGTTCTTATATTACTGTTTGTAAAAGTTATGCCTAAGTACTCACTGACTCCTGTTCAGTGATGTCATATGTCATCATATAAGGAAAAATCACATGTTTAACTGTTTTTTTCAAAATCCATTCTAGTGAGGTGGTGAACCTAAGTATGCAAGTACTAAATGACCTGAAGTGTTCCTTTAGTATTTAACATGAGTGCATACCTTGCAATTGAATGAAAACATATTATATTGTTTTTTTTTTCTTATGCAGTGTTTCCTCAATGTGAGAACTGCGGTGGTGGTGCTGCGGTAGTGATGTCACCTCACAGTAAGACGTTGTCCTGTTTGATTCTCAGCTAAAGTGTCTTCTGTGTGGAGACATGTGTGAATGGGCGTACTTTCGTTGCAGGTTGTGCGTCAGGGCTGGCAACTCGGCACATAAAAATCTGCTCCAATCATTAGCGGACCGTAGTTACGCTGTGGCGAACCCTAACTGGGAAAAGCCGAAAGACACAACAACAACAATGTTTCCTCAATGTGAACTATGTTGTCTATTGAGGTACTGCATATCACATTATTTCATTTTGTCATACAAAATAATTTGTGGCCTCAGAGACCTATATATATATATATATATATATATATATATATATATATATATATATATATATATATATATATATATATATCATTTGTGCAGTGGTGAGGACCAGGTGGCAACAGCGTTAGTTTACAAAGCTGGATACTCACATTTTCTTAATTTTCCTATTAGTGTTTCCATAAATAATTGAGTAATACTACACTGAAGTTGTAGGTAACAGGGAACTGTAATAACAGTAATGCACTAATGCTGCTAATCACTCTAATCTTATTTAATGACATACATCTTTCTTTCCACAATTCCATTAGGTTTTAAGCAGTACTTTTACAGGGATGAAATGCATACAGTTTGGAAAGTGTCAGGAGTTCCCTCCCCCACCTTTTTTTCTTTTAATATGCTAATAAATTACTCCCCTTTGAGTCAAACATAGACATCTGAGAATGTCATATTGTAAGCAATAGAAATGTCACACTTGAATCACAGTATGCCAAGGTCAAATGTGTCACACGCACATCTCAAAATTATAAGTTAGGTGATGGTATAAATGATTTTTAAGAGGGATGTCATGAGAACTGACTGGTGAGTTGGTCCAATGCTGTGACCTTCTCAATGTGAGAGATGCTGCAGACACTGATCTGACAGTGATGTGGGACCCCGAGTGTGAGATTCTGCTATTTGTTAATGAATTCTGATGTGGCCTGCATGAAATCTGTTGTACTTGTCTCCTCCCTACTAATTATAATACTTTCTTGAGAAGCACTTGTAGTGTCATCTGATTTTGCCCCGCATGTCTGGATAGTTCCCTGTGCACTTCCCCTCCTCTTACTCAAGCTTGGAAAGTCCTACCAAGTGTACAGATGGAGGTGGCTATGGATGCTGGGTGTGCCACCATATTGTGCATGAGTGTGATCAGGGCTTTATCCCTACTTTCCAATGTTTGGATGTAGTGTTAGAAATCCTAGTATATACCCTGGAGGACAATGTCCATTTCCAGCTGACTCTACATGCAGTGTTCTGAGCCCTAACAATGTCACTCTGCATGTGCTGCTGGGCAGCTAATGCTTTACATTTTTCCTGGAGAAGCTGTATAAAATTCCTCTGCCTGGCCTCCCCTTGTAAAACTATCAGTGTGAAGACTGTTACCTCCAAATGTCTGCCATCGTCCTGAAAGTCTTCTTCTGGCTTTGGAGATACTGGTGTAGAGGTGCATGCATTTTTATTTGTACAGTTATGACTGCAATGGCAGCATGTGCATGACTCTGTGCTGCACTATCACTTCCTGCAGAGTTACTAACATATTGAAGTATATGAGAATATTCAACTAAACCTGAGGACTGCATGCCACATTCCACATGCTGCCACATAAATATAACTATGTAATCATCATCATCATCTTCAACAACAATTCTTATGCTAAATGTATTGGTATAGTAGAAGGGTCTATTTCAGCTGCTGACCCTGTAAAAAGTGATTTGAAGACATTACCAATAAAGAAGTGAATGCACTATTGTGTGCTGTGTAAGGAGGTGTGGGGGACACTTACCATGCATATATTCTGTGCAGAAGTGGAGGGTTCACCTGCTGAAGTAATTCTCGTATTTAATGTAATCATTTTATGTCATCATTCAATGCTCTATATAAGTATATATTACTGTTTTTAAAGCAACCTTCATGAGCAGAGGTTTGTTGCTGCTACAGTCATTGGTAATACAGAGTGTCCATGCCACATCTGATTATTCCAGTCTTATCATCTTCTGTGCCACAGTAATCTTGCAAATGCTGAGGATGTATTCCTCATCTGGTGTTAAAGGGATAAGTGTTAACCTGCCCCCCCCCCATTACGGGTATGGGCAAGTGCATTCTACTCCAGCACATTATACCATATAATCTGTTCCCTTTATGCAGTATTTAAATGTGTAGTTCTTTCCACTAACCATGTTAATGACCATAACAACTTAATACCAGTAATTTGCCCTTTAAGTTTGTTGTGGTCCCTTATTCTCAAAAAGATATTTGCCATATGTCTCAAGTGCTGCCATGATAATTTGTTTCTCCTCATGACTGAGGATGTTCCTTTTATCTGCTTTGACCCTGATTTTGCATCATTATTTATTTTATTTTATTTTTTATTTTACATTTGTTGACCGGGATAGTCTAGCTGGATATATGTCGATTTTCAGCAGAGGCCCGGGGAGATAAGCTCCAAAGTTCAATTACAGTACATATCTACAGAAGTACATATATGAGATCAACTACATTAATCATAACTAAAGCAGTATTAGCTAAAAAGTGGTTACAGGTATATAGAGTATATAACACAAAATATTGACTAAACATAATACAATTTATCATGAGGCTGCATTTTAACTGTTCAGAAAGATTGATAGTAAAACACATAATATAATTCTAGATATAAGAAGGGGAAAAAGGAAAGTAAGACTGGAATAGAAGTTGAGTAAGAAAATTTTAATGATGAAGACTGGAACTTTTATGAGAGTATACTAATAGGTAAGGCTAGGTAGTAGAGGTAGAATGGTAGTTGAATTCTGATGAGATTGTTACTGAGCTGAGACAGTGAGGTAGAAACAGGTAGCTAGAGCATATAAGGTGGGGTTGAAACAAGTAGTGAGAGCATGTAGGTTAGTCAGGTTTAGTACAGGGGCACATCCAATGTGTTTTAAGGAAGAGCTTAAGTTTATTTTTGAACAAGGAAATAGAGGGAAGTGTTGAAAGTTCAGTGAGGAGTAAGTTCCAGATTTTCCCAACAGTGTTAGTGAAGAGAGAGTCTCCAGCTCTATTGTTTGATTTGATAATATTTATGAGGATTTTTTGTGAAGATCGTAGAGATTTCAGGTTATTGTTGGGATGAATAAGGTTAGATAGTATGGATGTCTTAGCTGGTTGATAAAGAATTTTATGGGCAATGGTCAGTTGATTATATTTTAGCTGTTGCTGTAATTCAAGCCACCCTAGCTATTTTAGATTAATACAGTGGTGTGTTTTAAAAGGGTTAACAGTGGCAAATCTGGCTATGTTGTTGTAGGAGTTTTCTAGTTTTTTAAGGTTATTTTTTGACAGGTTAGTGAAAATGGGAGAGGCATAGAGTAGGGTAGACATAAGATGGGTGCGGGCGATAGTTATTCTAGTTGCAGGAGTGAGGAAGGGTTTGATCCTGTATAGAGAGCCTATTTTTCTGTTAGTTGTTTTCAAGATATTATTAATATGAGTGTCAAAGTTAAGGTTGTTGTCTATGGTGATACCTAGCAGTTTGGTAGTACTGCACAAAAAAAAAATGCCACGTTCATATACAAAAAAAAAAAAAAAAATGATATAATTATCAGTCAAACAATAAAACAATGAAAGCATCATGCCATCCACTGAAAAAATAGGTGACACAAACCTATGACCTATAGGTGACAAATAACTGTTGATGAGTAAAGAAATATATACAAGTATGCATTTATATGTCTGTAAAATACAGATGTGCATTATGCTGAAATAATGCTACATACAAAATAATAAAGCAAGCATTTTTAAGAGCTCTATCCATCCTTCCTTCTTTTAGATCTTACTGATTTTTTTATTCATAATACTGTCATTTTTCATTCAATAGTGACAGTCAGAAATGTCCCAGTAAAGGCACATGTATATTGAACTATCATTACATCTTTGCAACTTCAGTACTTCACAGAATTAGATCACTGCATTTCTTCTGTGTGCACAATCACTAAATTATACCAAAAATAAATTACTCAGTGATTACAATACAGTTTCACTGCTACTGTAATGAAATTTAATTTACAAATGGCAGATTTACAGTATTCACTTAAGCTATTGTAATATGTCCATCAAATGAGAAAAGCAAGTATTTTTAAGTAACCTCATTAACCTAACATCATTTTGGAATGTTTTATGTTAATCTGCAATATTTCTATTATTTTTGCTTACTTTAAAAAGTTTGTGCTTCCTAAAGTATCTGTCACCTAACTGGAGTAATCGCAAATTAATATGTTGTTGCTAAAATTATTTGCATAAGTTCAGAGTCATTTATGTGTTTGGTATGCAGGATAAACCCTTTTGTGCTTCGCGCTATGAAATTAGGTAATACGTGAGTGTGTAAGGCAGTTTATCCATGTAACTCCTTTCTGCTGGTAGTGAACCGGACCTTAAGTTCATGTGAATATGCTGGGGATTCTGGTAGATTCCAAAGCAGTCCCTGGCTATCAATAGCAATCTCTATAATGCCAAAGGTATACACAGATAGTCTTTTTTATTCCCGTACCTGACCATGTTTAGAAAAGGCAAAATGGAGTCATATACATTTGAGTTTGCACAATCATGAAGCATAAACAATGTCCATCCAAAATAATCTGACACACTTAGTCACCTGAATGCACTCAACATTTAATAAAAGTGAATCATACAGGAACATTTATTTCTGCAAAAAGCAAGCCTCCACAAAAAAAAAAAAAAAAAAAAAATATGCTGCTATATTGCAAAAAGATTGTATAAATGACTTTCAGATGTAATACTCCAAAAAGATAGAAAAGTGATACAAGGCAGCAGTAGCAGGTGTAAGTAAGATAAAAAAAAATTATTTCAGTAGCAACTTTTATCCACCATATAAATGAAATGTGAATGTATTCTTTGCAAAAAAAGATACAGGTGACAAAGCATTTTTGGTCAAACCAAACTTGCCAAAAGTAACAGTATCGGGTCTAAGGCCTCAGTTTTTTAACTGGGTTTGATTAGGTTGATGTCATATCCCAGTGGGAGTGAGTGGTTCCAAATGTGCAAACCACAGCCCTGGTCATACTTTAGTCACTCTGGTACTGGCACATATAATGATGGCAGCCCCTGCAAAGGCATAAAGTCATGCTCTGAGCTGGTCTGATAAGGAGAACAAACTTATGTTCTACCTTGCTACTGATTTCTTCAGGGACAGCATCCAGACATGCATTATAGTCTTTTACTGAAACAAAACTTACATCAAGAAGGCTTTGGGGGAGCATCTGTCATCCTTGGTGCAAATCACCTGCTTGTCCAGGGTGCAGATACAGGTACGATGACCAACAAAAGAGTAGGCATGACCAGCTGGTTGAGTGGGCTGATCAGGTTTCCAGAGAGAGGGCCAAAGTTCTATAGTAAGGATTTTGTTTTTATTTTTGGGGTCAAATTAAGCATATGCTTAAAAAAATAAACTGTAAGAAGGTCACATAGTTGAAGGAATTTGGTAGAAGAAATATGTGTAACTGCAAATCTGTAGTTAAAATGTTGTAATGATACAAAAGAAAGCTTAACCATTATCTGTATGTAAATATGGAAGATCTAAGTGATAATATAATTTGAAGGATAAAGGCAAATGTGTATTTATGAGAAAATATATGTAAGTATGCATTTATATGTCTGCAAAATACAGATGTGCATCTGTATGATTATATTTAACATGTGTATATATTTATATACAAACAAAATATAGTATTTGCATTGCACACATAATTTCCTTTACAAAAGGAATTACCTTATCTAGAACTTGAACTACATGTAGACCATTATTGTAAAGAAAGGATTTTGTTTGCATAGGGAAGAAAATATTTATAGGTATGAAAATTGTATAAGACAGTTATTTCTTCCTCAATATTAACTGCAAATGAAGACAGCAGAACACAGGTACCACAACAGAGTGGAAGTTGCAGTGTTAAGTGAAAAAACAGCACATAGTTAGTGAGAGATGATCAGTTGTATTATTTCTATACATATTAAAAAAAAAACCTTAAAGGCCTACCATTATTAAGCAGAAAATTATCACAGTATACAATATTGTTCTGAAGTACGGGTACAACACCTATTTGTAACAGTAACTATATCTTTTTGTTTAATGAACAACAAATTAAAAGAATGTGGAAACGTCCTTTCAATTGTTACATTTTCATGTGTATGTGTGTACAGCTTCTGTCTCTCCTGAAGAAAATTCACAGACTGTTAACATTAAACTGCAAGTTAGGTATGCCAACCATAAAAGTTGAAAGTAGAACCAACACTGTAAGCATTATAATGTCACATTCTAGACAAAACCCTCCCCCAAAAAGACAAGCTGTGCATACACATAAAAGTGTATAAATTTGAATGGAGGCAGTCCTACTAGCATAGGCACCGGAACCATAGAGCGAGGGGGAGGGAGCACCCCCCCCCACACTTTTACAGCTTCAAGACCTGTAAACGGAGGATGCATGCATGCGTTGAATTTAAACACAAAAGTGCGCCTGTTCACATCATTGCTGCCAGACTCAAGACTAAGGCTCCATTTACTGAAGCTGCTCTGGTGTGTAAAGCTCCATTTACCTCATTATTTGCTGAAGCTCTGTTGTTTTACTTATATTAGCTGCTGCCGTTTTGATTAGCTGGTGCTCCGTTTCATTATTTGATGAAGCTCCGTTGTTTACTTTGCTGGTCCTGCTGTATGGCTGTATATATTAACTGGTGCTCCGTTGCATTATTTGATGAAGCTCCGTTGTTTACTTTGCTGGTCCTGCTGTATGGCTGTATATATTAACTGGTGCTCCGTTGCATTATTTGATGAAGCTCCGTTGTTTACTTTGCTGGTCCTGCTGTATGGCTGTATATATTAACTGGTGCTCCGTTGCATTATTTGATGAAGCTCCGTTGTTTACTTTGCTGGTCCTGCTGTATGGCTGTATATATTAACTGGTGCTCCGTTGCATTATTTGCTGCTGCTGTTTTAATTAGCTGGTGGTCCGTTTCATTATTTAATGAAACTCCATTGTTTACTTTGCTAGTGCTGCTGTTTTGATTAGCTGGTGCTCCGTTTCTTTATTTGCTGAAGCTCTGTTGTTTACTTTGCTGGTGCTGCCATGTGGCTTAGGTGTGTGTATATTAGCTGCTGCCATTTTGATTAGCTGGTGCTGCCCTATAGCTTAGGTGTGTGTGGCTGAAGCTCCGTTTTACTTATATTAGCTAGGTTTGTGTGGCTGAAGCTCCGTTTTACTTATATTAGTTAGGTGTGTGTGGCTGAAGCTCCGTTTTACTTATATTAGTTAGGTGTGTGTGGCTGAAGCTCCGTTTTACTTATATTAGTTAGGTGTGTGTGGTTGAATCTGTGTGATTCACGTAAAATGTTTGCAGCTACCACTCCATTAGGCAAGTTTTAGTGGTTGCACAGTGTCAATAGTCAAGATGAGGCAGCTTCCTATGTTATTAAAGTCAGAATTGTTGCAGTTACCACCTCCCTCTGGTTTCATTACAAGATCACTAACAGTGAAGAAAGGATTTTTTTGTTTCTGTCCAAGCTCCTTAGCTGTGTGTGGCTGAAGCTCCATTTTACTAGGTTCATATGTAGGTACTAGGCTATCTGCCCGAGAACATTTATAAGTCTAGCCAGAGTGAGTTGGCTTTTGCCGCCCCATTGATTAATTAACTGACCCTCTGTCAAGCAGAGCCAATGAAGTGATCCCAGGGGTGTATTTTCTGTTACCCATCCACTCGTCAAGGTTTCTCTTGAAGAGTGTTAGTGAGGGGCTCTGCCTAATCTAGTTTGGAATTTTGTTCCAAAGCATGGGGAGTCTCTGTGACAGTAATCTATCACTCCAGTGTGTTCTATTTATTGTTGAGGCAAAGTTTAGCTCAGTAGAGCGCGTGTCTCGCAGTGACTTGGATTTCATTAGGTGGAGCATGTCCATCAATTCTGAGTTGGACATGGCTTTTTAAGTCAGGCAGAGATCACCTCTGAGTAAGCGATATGCCACTGAGAACAGCCGGAGTTTTTTCACTCGGGCTGCAAAGGACATATGTTTGAGGCCAGTAATCCTTTTGGTGAGGTACTTTTGTGCTCTTTCCAGCTGTTGGAAGTGTCTTGTGAGGGACATCCCAAATGGGGCATTGTACTTTATGATGGGTCTGATGTTATATTACATTAGGAGTGTGTGTGTAGTGGTTTCACAGTGTCACTAGTCAAATTGAGGCAGCTTCCTATGTTATTAAAGTCAGAAGTGTGTGTGTGTGTGTGTGTGTGTGTGTGTGTGTGTGTGTGTGTGTGTGTGTGTGTGTGTGTGTGTGTGTGTGTGTGTGTGTGCGTGTGTGTGTGTAAAATGCACCAGTAAAATGCACCAGTCTTCTCTACCCACACCACAGAGTCCATAGCTCTCAACTGTCTTGATTTTCGCATACATTGGTCTATTCTTTTTAAAATTTGTAGTTTTATGGCAAATCAGTGATAAGGAAATTCACTAAATAATGATAGCCCCTTTAAGTTTCAGTCTTCCTATCTTTTTGAAAACACATTGGTAACATAAAACACTATTTCAGCAACTTTCTAAGATTATACAAGCAATATTTAAAATGTGCCTCTGGTTTTGGGCCTTTACCCCCCCCCCAATAAATTTTGGCTTTTTCCATATTTCTTCTGCTGTGAAATTGAGAGATTTAGTTGTGTCAAGTGGATGGTGTAGTGGTAGTGTTGTTGCCTCACAGCAAGAGGTTCTCTGGTTTGGTTCTTGGCTGGGGTGCCTTCTGTGCAGAGTCTGTATGGCCTTCCTGTGTTCATGTGGGTTTGCTCTGGTTTCCTCCCACATCCCAAAGACATGCTGTAGGTGGATTGAATGCTCTAAATTGGCCCAAGGCATGAGTGCATGCATGTGCATGCCTTCTGTAGAAGTTTGGGCACTGGGCTGTCAACTCGACACTGTAAAAACTCCACTGCCAATCATGAGTGGACAAGGTGATCTGCTGTAGCGACTGTTAACCAGGAAAAAGCCAGAAGAAGAAGACTCAGTGTTCTACAGAGTACTTAGAGGTGATATGCCTGGCATACAAGGCATCATCTGACCTAATACAGATGGACCTAGTGAACATCAGCAAGTAAAATGGCATCAGAAATACTCTGTCCAGTTATCTAAACTGAATGTTACAACTGTTCCAGAACAGACTATCCATAAAAATAAAACAAAGCTCATCTGTCCATTTTCAAATGCAACTTGGATTTAAGGATGGGTAATAGAAAATGTACTCCAGGATTGCCCCTCATGCCACTAATGGATAGAGGCAGTTCCTAAATGCTGCATATCTTACATGGGTCCCCTCAAACTATTTATGGTATGATCACAGTTATAGCGCTAATATACAATTACCATCCATGGGATAGGTAAGACCAATCAGAAAATGTTAATTCAAACACCAAAAGGGAATTGGCTAAGCTTAAAATGTCCTCCAAGTGAACCTATGTTGTGGTAGTAAGTAGTTATAAAAACTTGCCCTTTTTAGATCACTAAGTGCCCCTTTCACCCTCCGCCCCAGAGTCATCAACAGTTTCCGGCACCTATGTATTTCAGCATGCATTAAAGGAAATAGTGACAAAGTGTGAGAATTCAGATGTGAATAAATGTTTAAAGAAATACCAAGCAACTGCAACACAACTGAAATGCCTTGTAGAGTACTAGTGTTCCTATCAGAAATGTTAAGGGAAAAAGATGAGATACAGGTAAACAACAATAGTCTTTATGTCTTTTCTATCTAGCCAACGAGAAAATAAGTGACAGCAGCACACAACAATACGGGAGACTTACTAGATGGGTTAAGGGTGCTAGTAAGTATGAACACAGTAATAAATGCTGTGACAGCAGCACTCAACAATACTGTAGACTTACTAGACAGGTTGAGGATGCTAGTAAGTATGAACACAGTAATAAATGCTGTGACAGCAGCACTCAACAATACTGTAGACTTACTAGACAGGTTGATGGTGCTAGTAAGTATGAACAGAGTAATAAATGCTGTGACAGCAGCACTCAACAATACTGGAGACTTACTAGACAGGTTGAGGGTGCTAGTAAGTATGAACAGAGTAATAAATGCTGTGACAGCAGCACTCAACAATACTGGAGACTTACTAGATGGGTTGAGGGTGCTAGTAAGTATGAACAGATTAATAAATGCTGTGACAGCAGCACTCAATAATGCTGGAGACTTACTAGACATGTCGATTGTGCTAGTAAGTATGAACAGAGTAATAAGTGTTGTTTTCTGTCTTTAACTGATTATGTTACTATATGCAACTGCAAAAGTATTTATTAAGTATGGTAATAGAGGAAAGTACTTTCAGTATAATGTTGCAACCAAATCAAAAAGAAATATCATGTAATAAAGGTAGTATTATGTCTGTAACTGATTTCATCACTAGCTATATAGTATTTATAAAGTATTGCAGTAGAAGGTCTAAACTGCTTTCAATACAGTATTGGAACCACATCTATATCAGGCAGAAATATCAAATGGATTAGCATTTATGTTACTTTCAGTAGGCTGAAAATGTGAACCGCACAAAGATTTGATAGCAATGCACTCATTGTTCCCATGTATGCATAAGCATTTCCTATACATAGTGTTCCCACTCCTACATTAGCATTTCCCATAAATAACATTTCATAGGTTCACAGGTTCATAGGAGTTTACTAAGCTATTTGGCCCTAGCTATGTTATACCCTTGTTCCCTTATTGACCAAGCTGTATGGTCTATATTTGCAGTGTGAGTCTATGATCAGCACCGACTGCCCTTATCCAAGAGGGACATAGGTGACACCCTTGGGGTAAATTTATGGTCTCCCATCCAGTTGTTTAAGTTATGCTTAAACAGGGACATTGAGGAGCTCTGTTTTATGTGAATTGGGAGATTTGTTCCAGAGCAGTGGCAATCTCTGAGAGATATATCTGTCTCTCCAGCAAGTCCTGCTAATGTCACAGGCTAGGTTTAGATCCTTAGAGCTAGTGAGTCTTGTCCAATTTGACTTGCAGATGTGCAGCATTTCCAATTGGACAGGATACATGACTACTCTGTATGCCAGGCCCAAGTCATCTCTTAGCAGCCTATAAAATACAGAATACAGTGACATGGCCTTCAGTCTGTCCATGTAAGTCATGTGTAGAAGGCCCTGAGCTGTCTTGGTGAGAAACCTCTGAGGTCTCTTCAGCTGCTGCAGGTGTCTGGTGAGGTACATACAGAAGGGAGCATTGTACTCTATTAGTGGTCTAATGAGGGTTGAGTACAAGGGAGTTATAACATCCTTGTGATGCCCTTACTTATCACATGTCGAACATAGAAGGCCTTCCTTACCACTGTGGACACATGGTGATTGAAGTTAAGGTTGCTATCAACCTGTGCTCCCAAATCTCACAAAACAGAGTTTGAGTGAAGGGGAGTGAAGGGGAGTACTGTTAATAGTCTAATTTACAGGGAATTCCCCTTTGCTGAAAAGGATGATAATGCATTTTTTTTGTATTGAGCTTATGTCTGTGGCTTTGCACCAATCATTTGTCTGTGTATGCCCTTTTTGTAGTATGTCAACATAACTGGGGACTCAATGACTGCACTGAGTTTGCAGTCATCGATGAACTTGGTAAGCCACAGGTCATTTATTTTCACCTGGAATTCTGAGAAATAGATTGCAAACAGAAGGGGGGCCCAGCAAAGGTCCTTGTGGTACACCACTGGTAACTGGTCTGCTGGTAAAGGTGGAATCCCCAACTTTGACTGTATGCATTCTGTTGCTGAGTCAGTTGGCTACCCATCTAGTGACATATGGGTTAATTCCAAGTTGGGTGTGTTTCTCAATGATGCCTGAGTGGGGGATTGTGTCAAAAGGTTTGGCTAAGTCAAGATAGGCTGTCTGTACTGTGTTACCTTCATTCAGGGCTTTGGTGACATTTCTGAATAAGTCCACCAGGCTTAATAAGCATGATCACCCCTTAATGAAGTCAAACTGGGTCAGGTCAAGAAATTAAAGTTCACCTATATCTTTGTTGATAAGGTCCATGATGATTCTCTCAATGGCCTTGCAGATAAGGCTGGTTAGGCTTATGGGTCTATAGTTCCAATGGTCAGATAATAGACCCCTTTGTGCAAGGGAATTATTGTTGCTGTTTTCCACTCTGCTTGGACAAAGCCAGTACTTACACTGTGGTTGAAGAGAGTGCTAAATGGTTCAGCTACATCTTGTTTTACACCATTTAGTAGGCATCCTGGGATGTTATCCAATCCCTTAGAGGCTGTGTTTTTGGCCATGGAAAGTGCAGCTATGACCTGTTCTTTGGAGATACTAGATAGAGGACTGGTGACAGGTATGCTTTGGGGTATGTCTGCTGGGGGTGGTGAAGTGTGCACCAAATCTGTCTACTAGCAGGTTGGCGATGTCCTCAGGGTCAGTATGAGTGGTACCACCCAGTATTAGTTCGGCACAAAGCTCAGCCTTCCCTTTTAGATTTCTGACATAGCTAAGAAATGCCTTGATGCTAGTTTAGCTTCATAATTGCCTTTAGAGGAGTTTGCAAGATATCTAATTTGCTTGTTTAAGCTGTGGAGAGTGTCCTTCCTCTTGAGTAAGTTCCCTCTTGATCTTAGATATTAGTGTCTTCCTCTTGTTGTATAACCTATTTGTGCTTGATATACACCAGGATGGCTTGTTTTTTTTTTTTTTTTTTTGTGAAGACCTTGTTTTGATCCATTCAGGTACAGTCGAGTTTATATACTTGTATAGGTATTATATAAGGCATTTGTGTACACCTCTGTATAGAAGTCATTGTTGACAGTGGTAACAGGGTGGCTGAAACTATTTATGCCATTGCTTTGGGGCTATAGTTTGCTTTAGAGAAAAGTTTTCATCCTTTTTGCTCTTGGGAGGGGGCAGGTTTGATCGTTATGTCAAACAAGACTGATTTATGATCAGACCTTACCAGGGAGGGCAACACACAGGGGGTAGTGCAGAGACCCCCCTGTGTTGGTAAGTACTAAGTCTAGGACATTTGAGCACCTTGTGGGGGTGCAGACTATCTGTTCCAGAGCATTTGTATTAACAAAGTCAAGGAACCTTAAGACAAGCAAGTTTTGCTCATATATGACTCACATTCGATGGAAGGATAGTTGAAATCACCCATGACCAAGGTAGTTTTTGGTTGTATAGTGAGTGACTCAAGTAGGTCCAGTTACGCAAAGTGGTTCTTGTAGTTCAAGGTTGGGGACCTATACATAATAATGATATGGAAGTGGGTTTTACACCTAGTTAGTTGGACTTGGAGTAGCTTAGGGAATCGTACTGCTTGACCAGTCTTGAGGTGTATTTGCCTTTAATGAAGATGGATACACCTCTGCCTTTGGTTCTTTCACACTCATTCTGATGTCTGAATGTGTGGAAGGCCTTGCATGGCCAGGAGGCTGTCTGTGGCCTTGAACCGTGTTTCTGTGACTGCACAAACACTGGCCTCTTCCAATGTAAGGAGTGCTTCCAGTGAGTACAGTTTCTGATTTAGACTCCTAGTATTAAGCAGCATAGCCCTAAGTTTATCTCTAGTTGAATTTTTTATATTGGGAATTTTGTTGTTATGACAATGCCTAAAAAAGGCACTATGGGGAAGACATTTGCCAGTAACCAAAAGCCAAGAGGCAACAGATGAAAACCACCTCTGGCAAATCAGCTTGGTCTGTCAATCATATCTCCACAGGCTGACAGATATTGGATCCACCTGGAATGACACCAGAAGCTAAGCCAATTGTTGAAGTCAATCATTTTTTGTTTACACTGAGGCATCATCCTTGGTGAAAGTAGAATGCTGCTTAGGGCTAGGGATATACCTGCCTAGGACACATAATCTGAGATCTCAGTCATGTCTCTCTTCATATAGTCCAGTGATGTACAATTATTCACTCCAACATGGACTATGACAGAGTCATAACGGTACTCACTGTTGAGAGACTTGAGTGCATGCATGATTTTACGGGTCCTGGCACTTGACAGGCAGCCAAATGTGACCTTCTCCGTGTCCAGCCTGATGAGGGGACATCTTTGTGTCTCACTATGGAGTCAGCTGAGACCGAAACATTTGGTTTTGAAGTGTTTTCCTTTAGTGGCTTATTGGCTGAGGCAGTGTTGTGTGTATTATTATGTGTAGTGGATTCTGTTGGGTCTGCAGGGTGGGCAGTAGGTTTGCGCTTGGGATGGCTCTGATATTTAGGTAGGCTTCTAGCGAGTACCTCAGCATATGTGGGTTTATGTGTTGTGAGCTTGTTATGTGAAAGAGGTGAAGTGTGTGCCAACAGCCTGTTTGATATCTGGTCTGTTATTATGTGAGATAATGGATTCCAAATTCATAGTATAGGTACATCTGTCACATGTTGCATTTGTTTGTTTTAGGAGTAAGTGGTTGGCAATATACACGAGGCAATTGCTACATTGCCTCAGGATGGCCGTGTCACTCAGGCTGGCTAGAGAAATAGTGAGAAACTGTCTATCCATTATGGCAGCTATATACTGTAGTAACTAGTGGGGAGTTGAATAGGTGGACCATGTTTGCTGTTAGACTAACAAAAAAGTGGTTATTCTATAGAGGGCTAGGGGTAGAAAGCTGTGTCAGTGCTTCACAATGCACAACTGAGTTGATCAGAGGGCAGCAGTACAATCTCTGAGTAGCTGCAGTAAAATGAGTGCAAACCCATGCAAACATGATGTGTAAATACAAGCAAGGTTAAACAATTTTAAAAGAAGTAACCAAAGGCAAAGCCCAAGACTGAGCCTTATTTCAGCAATCCCCATCTCAAATGGGTCCTTGGCTGTACACTTCTGCTACAAGGGCGCAGGGGGCCTTCTTAATGTAAGATTACTGCTTTTAGTGCTCAAATAATATCAAACTGTCTAGATTCAGCAAGCTTGAATCTAGCCTTTGCTATAAAATGCAAAGTACTAGAAATTCAAAGGGCAGAAAAATCACAGTCATAATAGCAAAAAAAAAAAAAAAACAATTTAAATAAAGCAGCAATTCAGTAGAATATTCCCAAAACAGTGTAGACTACAAACCTTCCTAATGTGAAATAACTGGTCTAAAACCCAAATGTTTAAACCAGAACAAAGACACTTTGAATAACAGGCACAATAAGCTTTCACCAAGAATTTCCAGCTTAGACAGCTGTAGGCTACACTCTTCTGCCACAAAAGTCTAGACTACAAACCTTCCTAATGTAAAATAACTGGTTTGGAACTCAAGTGCATAAACCAGAACAAAGACACTTAGAACAGGTATTATAACTCAGAAGGGAAAAGGCTACCCTCCCCTACCATAAGAGTGTATACCACAAACCTAGTTAATGTAAAATATCTGGCCTGAAGCCCAAGCTCTTAAAACAGAATTAAGACACTTTTAGAATAACAGACACAATAAGTCTTCAGCTAGCAATTCCCAAGTTAGAAGAATCTAAGCTACCTCCGCTGTCACAAGAGTGTAGACCACAAACCTTCTTAATGTAAAACAACTGGCCTGAATCCCAAATGCTTTAATTAAAACTAAGAGCCTTAGAAGAACAGGTACAATTTAATCAGGCGACTAACAAGCAGTAATAAATACAGCAGAATAAATGCAGTTGAACACTTTTAAGAACAAGCAGCAAAAGCAAAATAAAGTAATCCAGTAGGAAGAAACACAAATACAGTAAAAACAGCAGAATAAAGTGCATTGTTTGAGTTAAGTGGGAAGAGAGGAAATAGAAGATAATTCAAAGTTAAGAAACTTCTTCTTCTTCTTCTTTCGGCTGCTCCCATTAGGGGTCACCACAGTGGATCATCTGTTTCCATTTATTCCTGTCCTCTGCATCTTGCTCTGTCACATCAACCACCTGCATGTCCTCTCTCACCACATCCATAAACCTTATCTTAGGCCTTCCTCTTTACCTGTTACCTGGCAGCTTCATCCTTAGCATCTTTTTCCCAATATACTCTGCATCCCACCTCAGCACATGTCCAAACCAATGTAATCTTGCCTCTCTGGCTTTGTCTCCAAACCTTCCAACCTGGGCTGACTTTCAAATATACTTATTCCTAATCCTGTCCACCCTCATCACACCCAGTGCAAATCTTAACATCTTTAACTCTACCACGTCCAGCTCTGACTCCTGCCTTTTTGTCAATTACACTGTCTCCAACCCGTATAACATAGCTGGTCTCACTACCCTCTTGTAGACTTTCCCTTTTACTCTTACTGGCACTCATCTATCACAAATCACTCCTGATATTCTTCTCCATCCACTCCATCCTGTCTGTAATCTCTTCTTCACCTCTCTTCCACAGTCACCATTACTCTGAACTGTTGATCCCAAGTATTTCAACTCATCCACCTTCGCCAGCTTTACTCATTGCATCTTCACCATTCCTCTAGCCTCTCTCTCATTCACACACATATATTCTGTCTTAGTCCTGCTGACCTTCATTCCTCTTCTCTCTAGAGCATATCTCCTCCTCTCCAGGGTCTCCTCCACCTGTTTCCTACTCTCACTACAGATCACAATGGCATCTGAAAACATCATAGTCCACGGGACTCCTGTCTGATCTCGTCTGTCAACCTGTCCATCACCATTACAAATAAGAAAGGGCTCAGAGTTGATCCTTGAGGTAATCCCACCTCCACTTTAAACTCATCTGTCACTCACACCACAGACCTCGCCGCTGTCACACTACCCTCGTACATATCCTGTACCATTCTTACATACTTCTCTGACACTCCCAAATTCCTCATACCACACCATGACTCCTCTCTAGGCATCCTGTCATATGCTTTCTCTAAGTCCACAAAGACACAATGTACCTTCTCTGTACTTCTCCATCAACACTCTCAGAGCAAACATCGCATCTGTAGTGCTCTTTCCTGGCATGAAACCATACTGCTAATCATTAATCATCATCTCCCTTCTTAACCTAGCCTCCACTACTCTCCCATAACTTCATTCTGTGACTGATCAATTTAATCCCCCTGTAGTTACTACAGCTCTGCACATCTTTCCCAACTGATCTCTCCATATTCAGTAGAATGAACTGATGAGATGGGACTAGGAGGAGTGTCCCAAAGCAGATTTGTAGTGGGGTAGGCAACTCTAAAGCCACCAAGTTAAAGAATACATCAGCTGGATGGGTAGAAAAAATAAAATGCAGACAGAGATCAGCAATATTTAGGCAGAGTAGAGCAAGAAAGCCAAACAAGCAAACCAGCTAAATACAGATGCCACCAAATATTTATAGCTAAATGAAGAATGTTATTTCTCAGCTTCTCTCACTAATTAATTGATGTTATTCACTGTTTGCAGAGAAATGTGTTGCTAACTTTTTTAAATGACCCTAGTTGAGACCTCTTAAAACTCGAACAGAACAGAAAACTTAAAACAAAACAAATGTAATAAAAGAAAAAGATAAAAAAATAGAAGTGACCAAACCTTAAAGAAAAAACTTCAATTTAAAATAAAATGCAGACAGAGACCAGCAATATTCGGGTAGAGTACAGCAAGCAAGCCAAACAAGCACTTAATAAAACAAGACTTCATAAAAAATAAAATTGACTGATAATAACAATTTGATAATAACATTATGTGTGAGTATGTGAATTTGTTGTGTCTCTCTCTCTCTCTCTCCCTCTCCCTCTTCCTCTCACTCTCTCTCTGTCCCTCTCTCTCTCTCTCTATCTCTCGCTCTCTGTCTCTCTCTCTCTGTCTCCCTCTCTCTCTCTCTCTGTCTCCCTCTCTCTCTCTCTGTCTCCTCTCTCTCTCTCTCTCTCTCTCTCTCTCTCTCTCTGTCTCCCTCTCTCTCTCTCTCTCTCTGTCTCCCTCTCTCTCTCTGTCTCTCTCTCTCTCTCTGTCTCTCTCTCTCTCTCTCCGTCTCTCTCTCTCTCTCTTTCCGTCTCTCTCTCTCTCTTTCCGTCTCTCTCTCTCTCTCTCCGTCTCTCTCTCTCTCTCTCTCTCTCTCTTTCTTTCTGTCTCCCTCTCTCTCTCTCTTTCTCTCTCTCTGTCTCTCTCTCTCTTTTACTAACTTTAATTCTGCTTTCCTTTGCTGTTCATTTTCATTCTTTCATAATACCATTCAATAATTTGCATATCCAAATTATTTAGGAGCAGGCTAGTCTCGTGCCTCCCTGGGCAGGGATCATTCATCCCCTGCTCATCTTCACAGGGTCAGGCTGGAGGTATGGGCCCTGTAGGCACCCTGACATGCTTCACTGAATAGGGACTTTAGGAGTTGGTTGAGGTTGTGGTGAAACAGGTTCTGGACAGATGCCTTCAGCCAGTTGAGGCATCTCTGTAGCAGGAAGAAGACCCTCTGCCCCAGTAAGCATTGGACAGTGTGTCACCACAGGCACCTGCCCCCTCCAAAAAAAATCAATAATAAAAGTTGTGGAGTATATCACTTGCATTAAGTCTTTCAGGTGTGACTGTGTATAGCAGCAATTGTCCACAATAGGTGAGTATATATGAAGTGATGTGATGTCTAAGGCCTTCATGTAAATCTTCAAATATACATAACACTTACTGTCAGTTACTTTATGTTTTTACTGTATGTAGGTACGTTCATCAAATGCTATTGCATGTACATTATCAGTTTGAATAAGCTGCACACACTGTATTTGCATACAAGAATAGTGTCAATCTTTGCAGATAACTGCTACACAAGTGTGAAACCCAGGACAATGAATACTACCCAATATCTCATTTAACAGGCAGTATTTTCTCTCCAAAAGAGGATCATTTTTGGTTTGCTATCTGTGACAGAAGCTGACAGAAAAATGAAACATGAAGCACTTCTGTGTGGGAAAGTTACTACACTTCTATTTAAAGATGGGGAATCCTCTGTCTTTGATGCACAGATGACCTTCATCCAAGTAAATGTTTCCCCATGAATACTTCATTGTGTTTTATAATAATAATAACACATACACAAACACACACACACATGCACACACACACTCATGTGCACACACCCAAAGCTAAATGCCATGTTGTTCCTTTATTCAACATGGCATAATGTATTGGGTTTGTGCAGAAATATATATGCTATCTTGTTCCTTTATTCAATAACTTTGAGTTTTATATTACCTCTTACAGGCAGTATCTGTGAGCCTGTCTCTAAACAAGAATTTTCCATTCTGGTCTTGTTGTTTATCTTTTTCCTTGTAGCAGTAATGCACAGCTTGCTGATGGAGGTAAACCCAAATCTTTGATTTGTCTAATTTCATCTTTCCCATTACTTGGTAACTTCTAAGTTTTTACTCCATTTACTTTCTTCATTTCTAAGCATTAACTCTATAACGTTTTAGCTTTTCAACTGTTTAAAGAATTTCACTATATTTCAAATTAAACATCCTGTTGTCATCATCTTCCTCTTTCTTAATGGTTCCATGTATTTTTGCTATGAACAGTCATATGTCAATTAATATTTATTAATGTAAACTGAAAAATCTAAAGCCTTAGGAGGTTTTAGTCTTATAACAGCAACACTCCCAAGGTTACAAAGAACATAATAAAAAGTTTTGTAGGTAGGCAACACTGAAATAAGGACACCCCCCCCCCACACACACACACATACAAACACACACTCAAATTTGTATACATAACTCCTCCTTAGGTGAGTAATCTTGGGAAACAGGATGCATGTGGAAATGAAAAGAAAAACAAATAGGCCATGGCAATTTCACAAAACATTGATGACAGGAAACTTGCAACTCTTCTGTTTTGGTATTTGTTGATACACTATTCCAGATGTGACAAAGCACAGGGTTTCCTGTCCGACATATTCTTATAAACCTCAGTAAGATAACAAGGCTGGAGGAACACAGTTCTAGTGGAACTTCAGCTACTCCTCATTAAGACTGAAACCTATACTACCTCAAATAAATACACACAAAGATCAATGGACTTCATTAATACCAGCTTCTCAGACCAGCTAGCTCAAGTCCAAACTAGGGGACCAAAAAGGTAGGACCTGGTTCTTATCAATATAAACATGGAAATCTTGGAGGTAATGTCCAACAATGCTGTGAGA